>NC_089749.1:43233238-43278238 GCF_040412425.1 Macrobrachium rosenbergii | reverse complement strand
AGAGGTTACCTTTGCAAGTTTTTTTTTTTCATTCAAAAGCATTAACTTGCAGTGTTTTACCCCATGTTGGAGATTCTTTGCAATTTTTTTCTTAATGCAAAGGCATTAACTTGCAGGGTTTTACTGCACACCAGAGGTTGCCTTTGCAAGTTTTTTTTTTTTTCAAACAAAGGATTTAATTTGAAGGATTTACTCACGTGTGAGTTGTGTGTTTGTAGCTTTTTTTATAAAAGCTGTTAACTTGCAGGGTTTTACTCCATGCCAGAGGTAACTTTTGCTGTTTTTTTTTCATACAAAGGCATTGATTTGCAGGGTTTTACTCCATGCCAGAGGTTGCCTTTGCAAGTTTTTTTTTTTGCAGGATTTTACTCCATGCCAGAGGTTGCCTTTGCAAGTTTTTTTTTATACAAAGGCATTAACTTGCAGGGTTTTACATTACATGCCAGAGGTTGCCTTTAAAAGTTTTCTTTTATACAAAGACATTAACTGAAGGGTTATACTCCGTATAGAGGTTGCCTTTATAAAAGTTTTCTTTTATACAAAGACATTAACTGAAGGGTTATACTATATATGTAGAGGTTGCCTTTAAAAGTTTTGTTTATACAAAGACATTAACTTGCAGGGTTTTGCCCTATATAGAGGTTGCCTTTAAAAGTTTTTTTTTTATACAAAGGCATTAACTTGCATTTATATATATGCCAGAGGTTGCCTTTATAAGATTTCTTTTATACAAATACATCGACTTAAAGGGTTTTCTCCATGCCAGAGGTTGCCTTTGCAATGTTTTTTCATACAAAGGCATTAACTTGCAGGGTTTTTTTACAATCTCACGCCAGAGGTTGCCTTTAGTAAGTTTTTTTTTTGCTACAAGGCATTAAAAAAGGGTTTTACTTCAGTGAAGTTGCCTTTGGCAAGTTTTTTTTTTTTCATAAAAAGGTCATTAACTTATTCTGATTTTACTACATTCAGAGGTTGCCTGCAAGCCTTTATTTTCTTCCAAAACCATTAATTTTTCATTCTTTAACCTGACAGACGTTACTTTTAAAGTTTTTTTTTACAAAGGCATTAACTAGCAGGGTTTTACGACACCAGAGGTCATCTTTGCAGGTTTTTTTTTTTCTGGGATAAAAAGGCATTAACATGTTTGTTTTACTCCATACCAGGTTAATTTTGCGTTTTTTTCACCGGCATTAACTTTCAGGGTTTTACTCGAGACCAGAGGTTGTCCGTCTGCAATTAAATTCAATAAAACAGAGAGAGATTTACTCCACATAGCCGTTGCCTGATGGAAAATTTCATAAAAGGCATTAACTTGCAGGGTTTTATAGCAAATACTTGCAAGTTTTCCATACAAAGGCATTAACTTATCTGGGTTTTACTCCTGCTGAGGTTGCCTTTGCAAGTCTTATTTTCATGCAAAGCCATTACCTTACTTCGGTTTTACTCTTAACAGGTTACTTTTGCAAGTTTTTTCATTTTGCAATCTGAATTAACTTGCAGGATTTTACTCCTTGCCAGAGTTTTTTTTTTTTTTTTACAAAGTCCAGTAACTTGCAGGATTTACCCTTGACAGAGGTTGCCTTTAAAAGTTTTCATTCAAAAGGCATTAACTTGCTGGTTTTACTCCACAAAGAGATTGCCTTTGCAATTATTTTTTGTTTTACTACATTTGGCATTAACTTGCAGAATAGTTCTTCCTCTCTTTTGATATCGATAGACTTTCGTGATCAAGCTTTGCTCTTACATCCTCTTCAGGATTTGTTTGATTCCTCGGTTTTTTTGAGGACATGTTAGCAACGCCTGTGGATCAAAGTCGCTAAACAATCTAAGAACGCTTGTCATATTGCAATGCAAAGCTGGGCCTGTTTACACCACTAAAACCAAACAGTTTAAAAACTTTGATTTGCCTTGTTACTAACCTTGTATGTAGTGCCTTGCTTTGTCTAGTTTTGAAATATGTAATCTCTTTTCCGAAGTTCAGATGATCCATAGGTTCTGCAACTTCTTTGGTTTAGTTGCTGTTAATACTGAACAATTGGGCGGAGAAGGAACCAGGTTTGGTCCACGTTACTGAGTCGAATGGCTTCGGAAACAGCTTCCTAGGGAAACATGTTAATCGAGATCAGTCACATTAAAACTAAGATTGTTACCTTGTACTCAGTGCCTTTCTCAAGTCTAGTTTTGAAATAAGACACATTGTCTTTGGTGCTGAGGGAACTAATCAAGACGATCTCCAGGTCCAGTAGCCTTTGATTTTGAAACAATACTGAAGACAACGCTGGGCAGAGAATGAGCTGATTTGGCGTCATGTGACGAATGGGTTGTCAGAAACTACTACTGGGGAAGCCCAAATCATCTTTGAGATCAGCCATTTCCTGAAGGGGAAGGGTTCCGACATGGGTCCATCCTCCGAGTTGTTAGTCGATATTTTGCGATTAAGTTGCCAGAAAGCTATATCTTCCACAGTTGTTTTATACATTCTTATTTATATGGAAAATCTTTGCCCTCATTCCGTAAAGGTTATCCTGAGAATCTACCAGGTTGTCTTAACAAAACGTAAACTTGTAATTTCCATATTTTTTCATTACAGGTAATAAACTTTTGCAAGTTCAAATTTGCAGCATCTTCAGGTTTTATAAACTTTTAAAGTTTTTCATTTATGATACAATATATATAGTATGTTACTCATTATTTTTAGGAAATTCGTCGTGCTGTTAATATTTTTAGAATTATCGTCCGAAACTAGAGATATTTCCTGTTTTCTCTTTGGTAGGTGACCACATTTTTATTATATATAATTTATATATATATATATATGTGTATATATATATATGTATATATATATATATATATATATATATATATATATATATATATATATATATATATATATATATATATATATATATATATATATATATATATATATATAATATATATAAATTGTAGTCAAGGGCAGGAATATCTGGGGATTCACACTTCCTTTATTGTTTCCTACGTTTCGTGATTCATAATCACATCATCAGGGAATTCTATGGAAAATTAAATAAATTAATAAAAGTACTGAACGGCTAAAACTGAATTACGTTAAAACATTAATCACTAAAAATCTATAAAGGCTGTTAAAATTACATACACAAGAGCACACTTAAATACATACACACAAAGCTTAAAAATCACATAATACACACGGACACATATGTTACACAAGAGCACATTAAAATAGCAATCACAAAACCTCAAAATAAAAAAAAAAATAATAAAAAATTGTCTAATTTTAAGAAATTCTTAAAAATATCTCTTTCAATAACAGAGAAACAAACAAAGACAGTAATATACTTATAAAAAAAAAGCAGAAGACGCTCACCTTACAATACAAAATGATAGAACCACACTAAATAGTAAATTCAAAATATATACAGAAAAAACAAAACAAAAGATCAGAGGTACAAATAGTAATACCTATGGCAAAAACAATGGAATTGATAGTTTGCGTGTTTAATGAGGAACCCGTAGTTTAATGTTTAAAGACTATAAGTATCTGCAGTTTCTGTTGGTTCTGTATAATCAATAACTTTGAAATCATATATTTATCTGTGTTTTGCACTTGGTGGCATGATTTCTTGGAGGATAGCTCTGGATTGGAGAGTCGGCATCCAGTTCTATAGCTCACCCCTTATGAGAGTCGGCCCTGACCCTGAGAAGCCGCCTGGTGGATCCAACATATGTTCCCAGACTACATCTGGGACAAGTATATTCATAAACAACACCAGACGACATCAAAGGGCAGAGCCGATCTTTAAACCCGAAGAATGAGCCGATTGTCTTTGGATTTTTCGGGATGAGTTTGATGTCAATGGCCCCAAAGTACCTCTGAACGATCCTAATGAAATCCTTCTAAAACTATCATCATGTGAAAATGGGAAAACGGCGTATATAGGGAGTTTAGGGACATTAAAATTTACTGTAGGGCTGAATGATCTGTTCAGTAGTCTGGAAAGAATTCTATAGAATGTTTTGTGTGGAAAGCAGTTATAAATATATATAATATATATAATATATAAATATATATATATATAAATATATATATATATATATATATATATATATATATATATATATATATATATATATATATATAATAAACCAACATAGCTGAGAAAGTGCTTAAGCTTCTTCAGACCCGAAATGAATATTGTAATCAGGCATGCAAGTGAAGCATATAGGCTATTTGAACCTAGAACAAATTGTAAGTCAGGCGAGAGCATTTGTACACTGCGCACCAAGACTATACAACAAAACACCGCCTGAAGTGAAGAGCATACAAGAATGCAAGTTTAAAAATGAACCAAAGACTCGCCTGTTCTGCAGGAGCTACGATACTGACGAGAAAACACTGAAAAGCAGCTATAAAATATAAGAAGCACCTTATCTTGAAAACGTACATGGGCCCACCAGAGAAGGAGTTATCCCTGTGGAGGGCTGTACATAAAACCAGACAAAATGAAACAAAGTGAAAGTGAAGAAACCAGACGTCCCTGGAATCCGTGGTCCAGCCCTAAGAATAGCTCCGCCTTTGAGCTATCAATCTGATAACTCTTGATGGCCCTACCACAGTTCCCACTATTTAGCTTCGGATATAAACCCAGTCCCAACTATATCTTTTCCTGTTTATCCGGTTCAATAAATTTGACAAAAAGTGGAAAATTCCACAAAGTTAGTCCAAAGAAATATATTAAAATATATGAGACTCTTGGACTCAAACCCAGGAACAAATTCCTGGGGTTCAAGAGCCCCCTCACCACCTCAAGGTGGTCCCACATCGAGGGCGACATCGCTTTGTGTTGCTGTCATTACCTGTTACTATGAGGAATACAGTTCCACACCCGTCATTTTTAACATTTTTTATATATATACTATTTATATGTATATATATATATATATATATATATATATATATATATATATATATATATATATATATATAAAATATATGTAAAATATATGTATATATGCATATACATATTTAATAATGTGCAATGAAAATGTGATCATCGACCAAAGAAAAACTAGGAAATATCTGTAGTTTCGGATATAAATTATATTATATATATATAAATATATATATATATATATATATATATATATATATATATATATATATATATATATATATATATATATATATATATATATATATTATTTATACTTATACGTGTATACTGTATATACTTATACATATATAATAATAATGTGGTCACCGACCAAAGAGAAAATAGGAAATATCTCTAGTTTTCGGATATATGTATAAATATATATATATAAATTTATATAATATATATATATATATATATATATATATATATATATATATATATATATATATACATATGCATATACACGTACATATATAATAAAAATGTGGTCACCAACCAAAGAGGAAAATAGGAAATATCTCTAGTTTCGGACGATAATTCTCCAAAAAACTCATTAACAGCACGACGAATTTCCTAAAAATAATGAGTAACATACTATATATTTTCCGTGAAGCCGAAAAACTTTAAACACAACACAAAACCTGAAGATAAGCTGCCAAGACGAACTTGCAAAAGTGATAACCTGTAATCAAATATGGAAATTAAAGTTTACGTTTTGAAGACAACCTGAGTAGATTCTCAGGATAGTTTAAGGAATGAGGACAAAGTTTTCCCATATGAAACTGTGGAGGATATAACTTAAGTGCTGGCAACTTAATCACAAAATATCGACTAACAACTCGGAGGATGGACTCCTGTCGGAACCGCTTCCCTTCAGGAAATGTGAGTGTGATCTCAAAGAATGTGGGCTTCCCCAGAAGTAGTTTCTGAAGCCATTCGTCTCCAGTAAGGACCAAATGCAGCGCCTTCTCCGCCCAGCATTGTTCTTTAGTATTGTGCAAAAATCCAAAGGCTACTGGACCTGGAGATCGTCTTGAAGTTTTTGGAAACACCAAAGACAATGTATCTTATTTCAAAACTAGACTTGAGAAAGGCACTGAGTACAAGATAACAATGGCGAATTGTGACTGATCTCGAAGAATGTGGGCTTCCCTAAGAAGTTTCCGAAGCCATTCGCCTCCAGTAAGGGCCAAATCTGGTTCCTTCTCCGCCCAGCGTTGTTCTTTAGTATTGTGCAACAAATCCAAAGGTTGCGGAACCTAGGGATCGTCTTGAAGCTTTCGGAAGCCCCAGAGACAATTTGTCATATTTCAAAACTAGACAAGAAAGGCACTGAGTACAAGGTGGGTAACAAGGCAAATCAAAGTTTTAAACTGTTTGGTTTTAGTGGTGTAAACAGGCCCAGCTTTGCAGTGCAATGTGGCGAAAACAGAAGATTTGATCCTGAAGGTGGTCACATACAGGTCCTCAAAAAAGTCCGAAGGAATCAAACTGAAATCCTGAAGAGCAAAGCTTGATCACGAAAGAGAAGCATTCAAAAGAGAGAACTATTCCTGCAAATTAATGCCTTTGTATGAAAAAAGATTGCAAAGGCAATCTCTGTTGTGGAGTAAAACCCAGCAAGTTAATGCCTTTGTATGAATGAAAACTTTTAAAGGCAACCTCTGGCAAGGAGTAAAACCCTGCAAGTTAATGCCTTTTTATGAAAAAAAACTTGCAGAAGTAACCTGTGGCATGGAGTAAAGCCCTGCAAGGTAATGGCTTTGTATGAATGAAAACTTTTAAAGGCAACTTCTGGCAAGGAGTAAAACCCTGCAAGTTAATGCCTTTGTATGGATGAAAACTTTTAAAGGCAACCTCTGGCAAGGAGTAAAACCCAGCAAGTTAATGCCTTTTTATGAAAAAAACTTGCAAAAGTAACCTGTGGCACGGAGTAAAACCCTGCAAGGTAGTGGCTTTGTATGAAAAAAAACTTGCAAAGGCAACCTCTGGTGTGGAGTAAAACCTTGCAAATTAATGCCTTTGTATAAAAAAAACTTGCAAAAGTAACCTCTGGCGTGGAGCAAAACCCTGTAAGTTAATGTCTTTGTATGAAAGGAACTTGTAAAGGCAACCTCTGGTGTGATTTGAAGTTACGAAATGGTCATGAATAAAGTGAGTAAAAACTGATGGTATAAAAGTGACAATATGGTCAATGAATAAAAATTTCAACAGGTAGGAGAGAGTGAAAGTAGTGAGTCCTGATCAGTCGTAGAAGACCAGTGAGGTACTACGAGGAAAATTTAAACTCAAAGAGAAAAAGCGGAAGTGAAAAAAAATCTAGAGATATCATGCCGTATTTAACTTGCAGGGGGCGGCGTGGAAGCACTGGTCTTCAGAAGTAGGGGTTTATGCAGGAAAAAGAAACATTTATGAGAGAAAAGGCGATTTTCCGCCGTGACTGAGGGAAGACGAGTGGTTATATCTCTCGAGGAGAACTGTGTTTTCCGAGTATTAAATGGTACTTGGCCTTTGTGTGCCCTCGAAAGAGGGGTGTTGATGTAAGGGTATAATTTTGCTTTGTTTTAATACCCTTTCAGGCCGTGAAAGGATAGAAGTAACAACTTCAGCGGAAGACAGAGCAATGTTTGAAGGGTTCGGCAATTAGACGTTAGGCGGCCGAACAGGGAAAGGAAATGCATTGGTGGGAGGAGAAAAGAGGTAACTGCCAATCAATGAACTACTACTGCACCGCAGTGCTGCTCGCCGAGAAAATCGTCGAGGCCAAAAGTGCCATGCCGTTGTTGATTGAGCATTGTCGAGAAATTCTGTCAATGGTTTAATCAGTTCCAGTGATAAATATTCTCTTCCTGTTATTTCGCTAATGCTCCATGAATCTGAACATGAAGCACCTGAACTCACCTCGAATCATTAGTACTTTCAATTGATCTTTTTCCAGTCCAGAAGGGAGCTTGTACTGTGGAATGCAAATTCAAGGCAAATTTGAGATCTGTGGTTTGGGGTCGGGGTTAGGAGTCAGATGAGGAGGGGGGTTGTGGGCGTTGGTTGCTTGCTCTCTCTCTCTCTCTCTCTCTCTCTCTCTCTCTCTCTCTCTCTCTCTCTCTCTCTCTCTCTCTCTCTCTCTCTCTCTCAAGAAACAGGTGCTGCTTCCACTGGTTTTTGTTATTTCATTCCATAGTTCTTGAGCTGTCGTTCGCCGGGGTGTCGGTCTTGGTGAATTTGTTCTTGCCTTACACTGTGCAGTGCGAACTATATATTCCAGCACTGCATTGTTTAAACCACGCAGAAGAGGTTCAGAATAGTAGGGCATTCTGGAGTAATAGGTTCCCCTATTTTACATTTTTCAGACGTTCCTTAGTTTCGTGTGTCTTACTCCAAATAGCATAAATATAGGGTCCCTGCAACGGCCCTGGTGATGGCCATCGCTCTGACAACGGTAGCACCTGAGAGGCTCAGGAGTGCACTCCTCTGTGGGGAAATCTCCCAAAATTATAATTCATACCGGGCTAGGAACTTTATTCTGAAGGTTGCTCTGATTTTCCGTGTTTTGTTTCCCACCTTCGGGGATCAATGATATGAGGGAGCTCCAGATGAGGGTCCAACAGGAAGAACAATGAGAGTTTCAGAGACAACAATAATAAAAAAGAATCTTTAATCTTGATATTAAAGTGTCAATAGATATTACTGAGAAACGTAGGAGTACGAATTTGCGTATCGTGTTAGTAATAGAGGTCAAGTACTGAATATTCAGAAGATAAAGTTTACGCATATGAATATTAGTGAATGCTTCAAAAATGCTTGTACACGAATTTGCACTCACAGGAATAGACCACTGTAACTATATCTGATAATATAATCATATGTAATTCAGGTAGCCGTTTCTGTAGATTTTTCTATTTGTTTTTTGAAGATGATGTGGTTCCATGCTGTTATGCAATGATTACCTCTATTACTCTTAAATGTTAGGTTTATAAATTATACTTTCTCACTGCTGGAGTAATTATGCAATTCTTCGTCTATTTTATTTTTGTGCATGATATAACAAATTCCTGAATCTTTTCCATTCTATGTCTCCGTGTATCGATAAAGATTTTTTTTTTACAGAGGTTCCTCAAATTTACTTTTTTTACGCTAGCAGTTTTTCTGTAGGAGTGTCTGGGAGAAAGATACACCTACGCCATTCTCAGTAGTTTAAAAATATATATAACATTTTCTCATTTTTATGCAATTATATATGTATATATATATATATACTGTATATATTTTTTTTACTCTGGAATGGTACCAGGAGATTGATTCACACCTGCTGCTTGTATGTTTCCACTAAAGTACCATTGATTAACACTGATTGAATTATGGAATTTAAGGTGTCAAGCCAAGCACTTGGGCACTTTCGGCCATACAGCGCTCAAGATAGTAAAAAGTTGTAATGGTTGGAGAGCAAGACTGAAGAATGGAAGCGGGAATGCAGGTAAAGTAAAAAGCTAAAAGTGGATGCAGCTTAATAATGGCCACAGTTGCACCACGTGAGATGCACTGATAGCAATACTCCCTTCGGGAGTTACAATATTATAATCACTCTTTAAATAAAATTCTCTTGATAACGATATTGGCAATACTTAGTGAACAAGTTTACCTATTCTTGACATTTGATAATGCCAGGTAACATTTGTCATTACTAGTGTCTAATAATGAATACAGCATTCGTTACGTTAAAGGCGGCGATGAAAAATATTTTTAGACAAATTAAGATTTCTAATGTATAAGTAAAAAACTAGCTCCAACCGCCTCTGTCAATCGTTTCAAAGTGACATCAGTGGCCAAGGGGCGACTCAGGTGATACGTTGTGAATATTTGTTTCTCAGACACGGTGTGGGAACCGTCTTACCAAGATTGGACAAAATTTTTACTAAAGTTTTTGTCTGACGAGTGTGGTTATTCACGACTCTTTATTGAGAAGAAACTTTCGTAAGCAGTAGCCTCGAATGAATAAAGCTCACGAAAGGAAAAGGATATATTGTTCAGGTAGGCTTACATATTTAGTTGGGAGGCGCTTGTCGAGCTCTGAACAGTTCAATGATACTGGTGACGCATAACTAGCCTGCATCTCATTCCAGTGAGATCAAATTCAAGTTCTGTTGACTGGTACAAATGTATGAACGAAATGACAGAGTCCGATTTTTTCTTAATTAGCTAAATCATCAAGAAGAAACATGGCCATAAGATATATTTTTAGGAAAGGAACTGTTTCTGTATTTTGTAGAGAGCTTTGTTAACCAGCAACCTAAAGGAGTCATTCAGGCTAGCCTTTACCTATAATGTCTGCAGACCAGTAGCAAGGACTCCACTCAAATTAGGCTAGGTTACTGAGGGAGATTTCTGACAGCCCCCCAAAGCAACCGCTCACCTTCAACCCCCCCCCCCCCTCCCGTTACTCTTTCTGATGGCCCTAACCCCCACTGTCCCCACCCTCCCTAAACTCGTGAGTGTAATATCTCTTATTTTCACATTACTGTTAGGCCGAGGATATCTTTGGGAAGAACTAAAACAACTTTAATTTCGGCATATCTTTGGGAAGAACTAAAACTTTAATTTCGGCAAAGTTATTTTCAACAGCTGAAACAAATCTGTTCTTTGCCTGAAGAGTGGCTGTCTTGAGCCCAGTTGGCTTTTGTTCATGTTAGATAGGATCTTTTCTAAGCAGGCTTTCAATTCACGAACATCTGACGTAACCCATGCCATTTTGGTTTTTAGTTTTTTGGTAAGTTTGGTGAGGTCATTTTGATTCTTATAAGCTAAGGCAACCTTAAGCCTAGATGTAATGCTCACCCATTGAGGATAATGGATGAATATAGTTTCTGGTCAAGTCAGATCATTCCTTTTTTCCCTCTTTATAGGGTAATTGTGGTTTTAATGTTACAAGACAATAAGCTAAACTATTTTCCAAGTTTTCTAATGTACCTTATACTTTTCCATTATTCAGGCCACTTGAATGTTTACAGGCAAAAAACGCTTTGTGGGATTTCAGAAGATATGTGAACACATAAAATTCCTAGTTTTAGATTTAACCAAATGTGTACTTGATTTACATAAATTCTTAATTGTCTAAATCATTGTAGGTGGTGAATAAAAGCTGGTTTTCAGTTCTGTAGCGTAAAGCTGACGTTAACTTTCGGCCGTCACAAACGGTAATTTTCAGAACCAGGGCCCCTGCCCTCCCCTCACCTATAAATTCATGGAAACTGCAAGCTACTCCTTAAGGAAACCCCCTTCTGGCTTTTCCCTTGTTACAAAATTTTTATCCCTAGTAACAATGTCACTTTTAAGTCAACCCTTGGTTCCTTTCTTAAATGAGCTTAGATGGAAGACCTTGATGCAGAAGATATGGCTTTGGAACATCTATGATAAGCAGCTGGTTGCGTTGTGGGCGGTTTCCTTGTTTTATGGTGGCATACACCCGAAAGTGCATGCTGCCTTTGCTTGCCATTCTGTGTCTGCCTTGTCAGTGTCAAAGCATTATTATGAATGTAGGAAAGATATTTATAGAGACCTTGCTAGTTAGTGAAAATCATATCATACTGATGTTAAGAAAATGGTTTGAATAAATTCTTAAGAGGCACCATTAGTTAATTATGATGGTAGCGAGTTTTTCATTATAAATTATATTCACGAGGCCTGCATTTTCATGGTTGTATGTCCTCTAATATATGTTAATTTTTGTTCGCATTTGATAAGTGGAATAATTCCTACTGACATATAGAAGTGAAAATGTTTAACATTTAAGAATTCTGACAATTTTTATATCCTGAACGTTTATCTTTAGTTGGAAATTATACCCAAAATATTCTTTTACACAATTTGTAGATGAATGTTCCAGAGTTACAATATAATATACCATTTATCATTACTAAATCATTGTTTTACTGCAGGATAGCTTGAAACTATTTTCCTTTCCAGAATGACCTCTGTAGTAGCTGCACATCTCCACTGAAAAGATCCCTTCAAACAATAGTAATTGCCTTGAAGTGACATCACTCCAAGGAAGCCATTTCCCACCCTAACATAAAATTCATTATTATATGCTGCCGATGTTTTCGTGGTAAGTAGTAGCTGGAGATTTTTTCTTTAGATGTGCTTGCAACCTATTATCTTTAACAACTGGAATTAATGTAAATTTGTGTAATGCTGAAAAAATTTGTTTATGGTTTTATTAGATATATAAGCTAACTAAAGTCATTGTCCTCTTACAAAAGGTATTTAAGATAACTAAAGTCATTGTCCTCGTACAACCAGGTCCACCCATTTTTACTGTTGTAGATAACCAGCTGTGTAACTAAACTATGAAACATTTCTTTCTAAGGCAGTTCCCACACTACAAAGTGAGAGAAGTCAGCTTCAGAGAAGTGTAAAGGAATAGATGAATTAATTATTTAACTTTACAACATACATACAAAAGGAGGGGAGGATTGCTCATTTTTCGAACATACAACACTTTTAAAATTTATTTTCCATTAGAGTCGATGAACTCTCCAGCAACTTGAGGAGGTGGGCGAATGTTCTCAGTCTAAGGCAGCCAGACAGGGGTCTTCGTCCACTTCTGCAAATAGTCCAAACTCGAAGTCATGAAGAAGTGATTCGCTTAAGATACCTAATAGTTCTGAGGAGGTAGGGGTCATTTCCGTTCTTATGTTTTTCTCATCGAATGATGTGAATCAATTTCTTGCCATTCCTGAAGATCTAGCCTGTTTACTATTTGTCCTTTAAATGAAGGAATTAAGTTCAAACAATACTTGGTTACTCGGTAAACAAACCAATGTACCGAACTAGGTATTTTTCCTGTGCTTCTTGTACTCCACTCCCCGTAGTCTTGTTTCCAGTGTATAAAATTTATCAGAGGTGCAAATGGACCGATCAAAAGCCATTTTCCTATACGATAAAAAAATCAAAATATTTTGCTGTGTTCTTCATTGGGAACCTCCAAATTAGTTACCAAAGCACACCGTAACAGTAGAAAGATTTCCAGCTGTACTCGCTGTAATTGAACATTAATGGTGTGTAGACTACCTTTATTTTGGGACATAATTACCTGTACCCTTGTCTTCGATGGATATAGCTTACCGTGTATCAATCCATTACAATCACGCAGTGCTCCCTGCAACAGATAGTGGCCACAAATGTATATATTCTTTCGCATTTGCAAGTTTTCAAAATCAAATGTCTGTGGCTCTCTGTAGAGTTGTTTTTAGCTTAGTTTATGCTTGCACAAAATACGTTTTCTGTCATACGAATAGCTCAAATCGAGCTTTTCAACTGTAAATAAAATCGACTGAGAGAGATAAATCTTTGGGATCTTTCTGTTTAGTTGGACCAGTTTACTTTCTTCTGCCATTTTCGTGAAATTCCTACTCGGTGTACAATTTCCCGAGTTCTAAATTCAACCTGCAACGCATAACACTAAAATATTAGTCCACCATTGTAATTTTCCTTATTACAGAAAACGAACACTTACGTTTTTAAGTGGTAACAATTATATTTATACTTGTTTTGTTAACAGTTCTGTTACAGCTATTTAGTAATATAGCTTAGTTTTAAAAGTTTGTAATTCAACAAAACTATGGGTAATTTTCGATAGCCAGCCATTTCGTTTTAAAAAAAACCATTTGTAATTCCGTCAAAAAGAACAAAATACCAATGACAACCTAGTTCTCATTTTGCAAATAGGAATTGTAAGTCGTAATTTGATTAATTATTTTTCTCTGTTATTAAGCATTTTAAGGTCATGTACTAAAAGAAAGTTTTCGTTTTGAGTTTTATAAGAAAAATATAAGCAATGTACTGGCTGGAGTCTTCCGAAAAATAACCCTCAAAATTCTGAAGGACCCTCTTGGAAAGCAAATATGCACTTTTTTTTTAATTGGATATGACAGAATTTTACCCTAATCAGCCTTATAAGTAAATTTTTAAGGAAATGGTCATTTAAGAACACTAAGAAATACAACTTATTTTTATTCCTAATCAGAATGCGAAGTCGTCCATGAATCTACAGCAGTAGGGTAGGCACAATTGGCTGCAAGAGGCCCATGCAGCCCCCTCAAAAGCAGAAAAAACAGCACAGACACCAAATGCTGCCCAACTTGCCCTGCATGCCGCGTAAGCGATCGAGTTAAGTAAAGGGGAATAGACGCACGGCTAATATTTTCATTATATATCTCTGCTTCTCCCACCATCATGATAAATCAAACCGGACCGAGGTCGCTTTCTACTGCACAGGGACCATCAACCACCTAGGACAAAGGTGCCAGAGAGAATATCCAAGATCGTTTTACAAATATTAGAATTTGTGAACGACGCGCATTTGGTATGCCTAATTGCCCATAGACCTCGTGAGCTGGACTAAAGCTATAACGGCTCGTTGTCTATTTAGGTAAGTACATAAAAAACTTTGGATACTGTCCTATATCTTCCTGTGTTAACATTGTGGATCTCATTTCTTGTACATTAATAGTAACATTTCATAAGAGGACAAACATGCATTTTCAAATTTACCCAGGATAGTGGCAAACTCTATTAAAAATCTAATTCCTGGGTCAGATTTTTCTACAAAAACATTTTCTGATAAAAGGACTTTGCAGTCTTTATTCATTATTCTAATCTTAATCAGCGGCTACGAACGTTCTATAAAAACATTTGTAGCTGATACAATTTCTCTTAAGCGTAATATGATTTAATGAGAGAGAGAGAGAGAGAGAGAGAGAGAGAGAGAGAGAGAGAGAGAGAGAGAGAGAGAGAGAGAGAGAGAGAGAGAGAGACTTATGATTTCAGTTGCTTAACACTAAAACACAATTAGACCCGAGATAACAGGATTCTTACACTAATTTTTTGTAGCTTTCAGGAGGTCTTCGGGATGTATTTTATTATTAAAAAGGAGAATTTAAAGGGTTATTTTTAACATATTCAATCATATTTACTATACTGCAACTCCTTAAAAGATTTAATGACAAACTGAAAATGCTTAAGACTGAAAATTTATAAGATTTATAATAACCAAAATACTTGCTATACGTAGTGGATTCAAAACTTGACTCTCAGGGAATAGGTAATTTTCTCGTTGTATATAATGCTAGAAAGTCTGGAATCTTGACCATGTCACTAATTGCTAGGCAGGCAGAGCTGTAACCATACTGGTTACAGCCTAAACTACTTTCCAAAGAATATTTCTAGTAATTGGTAAGATGTTCTTCAACTTTTCTTTAAAAACTATTAACGCCCTTCGTTAAACCTTATTACTCAATAAATCCACCTAATTGAAAATCAGTAGGGGTGTAATGTCATCAGTGCACCACAATGCACTGTGGGCATTAATCGAGGTTCTTTGAGGCATCCCTTCGGCCCCTAACTGCAACCTCTGTACCTCCGTTCATTTTCTCTTTCTCTCTTCTTACTTTCCACCCTCTTCTAACAATTTATTCATAGCACAACTGAAAGGTTTTTCTCTTGTTACAGGTTTAAAGCCTTTTTACTCAATTTCCCTTTCGGCGCTGAATGACCTCGTAGGTTCCTGTGCTTGGACTTTATAAAATTTATGCCTAACTTGCTCAATAAGCTTCCATAGATGGGAATGAACCTCGGTGAACTTTAAAAACAGAGCAACATGAAGTACAGTAAAAGAAAACATTAATTTAGGAAAGAAAGTTTTCCAGACTTGAGCTGCTGAAGAAATTGTTCAAGATTTGAACATTTCTCCATAATCTACCAAGCAGTGAAAATGAAGGTTTCAAGAGTTTTTTTAAACACGAAGATTCCTTCCAAAGAGTCAAAGAATTCAGCTCTTGAGGGTGTTTCAAAAGTCTGTCACATTCTAAGAACTCTTATATCATGAACTGGTAGCATGATTGAACTGGTACCATATAAAAGCTAAAAGAGAGTCAAATTTTTCTCTGCCAATTTTAATTTAATTTTTTTTTTTTTTTGTCTTTTTAGATCCAGCAGTGTCATTCACAAACAACAGAAGTCATTTTGCGTCCTAGAATAGGCTAAAACTGAATCAGGGACAAGTGTTCAACGCAAACTTCGTACAAAGTTTACCAGGCAGTTACCAGACGTTCCATACTGAACTGGCATGCAAAATTTAAGAAAGAAGGGTGTTTGTGCCCGGCAAAGGAGCAGGATGCCCCTTAGCTTCACCTGGTATAGTTGAAGAAGTTCAACAAGACTTCAGCTCCCATCAACAACTGTTTGGCGCGTCCTAAGGAGACGGCTGCAGTTCACACCATACAAGCTGCAATTGGTTCAACAGATGGACACTGATAAACCCATTCACCATGAATTTTGCACAGAAATGCTAGAGGGGTTGGAAGACGGATTTGATGACGGACGTGTTTTCAGTGATAAGGCGACTTTCCGCTTAAGTGGCGAAGTTAACAAGCATAACACACAAAAAACGTGTATTGTGCCATGTCAAAGAAACGTGTGTATGGACCATTGTTCTTTGAAGAAGGAACAGTCAATAATGAAGCGTACCTTGCCATGGTGCAAAACTGGTTGATGGTAAAACTATGAAGAGTCTGCAGACTTCATTTTCCAACAGGAGGGGGCACCAGCTCACTGGAGTCTTAATGTTTAGTATCTGACAACCGCTTTTCCAGACAGACTGATCATGCACTCCTGCAATGGCCACCTAGGTCTCCAGACCTCTTGCCATGCGATTTGAAGACTCGAATAACAGATGTCTTGGCACCCATTGACAATGCTATGCTTCCTAGGTCTCCAGACCTCTCGTCTTGCAACTTCTTCCTCTGGGGGGTATGTGAAAGGCCTCGTGTACATACCTCCCCTTCTGAGAGATGTGGATGATCTGAAGACTCGAATAACAGATGTCTTGGCACCCATTGACAATGATATGCTTCCTAAGTCTCCAGACCTCACACCATGCGACTTCTTCCTCTGTGGGTATGTGAAATGCCTCATCCCTGAGAAGTGAGTGATCTGAGACCTTGGCAACCATCAAAGGTCTCCAGACATCTCGCCATGCGACTTTTTCCTCTGGGGGTATGTGAAATGCCTCGTGCACGTACCTCCCCTACCAAGAGAAGTGGATGACCTGAAGACTTGAATAACTGAAACCTTGGCAACCATCGATAATTTTAGGCCTCCAGACCTCATCACCATGCAACTTCTTTCTCTGGGGGTTTGTGCAAAGCCTCATGCAGGTACCTCCCCTTCCCAGAGATGTGGATGATCTGAATACTTGAATAACTGAAGCCTTGGCAACCATCGACAACCTAGGTCTCCAAACCTCATGTCATGTGACTTCTTCCTCTGTGGGCATGTGGGCACATGAAAGGCTTCGTGTACATACCTCCCTTTCCCAGAGATGTGGACGATCTGAACTCTCGAATACTGTAACTGAAGCCTCGGTAACCATCAACAATGCTATGCTTCCTAAGTCTCCAGACCTCACACCATGCGATTTCTTCCTCTGTGGGTGTGTGAAAGGCCTCTTCCCAGAGAAGTGAGTGATCTAAAGCCTTGGCAACCATCAAGCCATGCGACTTTTTCCCATGGGGGTATGCGAAAGGCCTCATGTATGTAGCTCCCCTTCCCAGAGAAGTGGATGACCTGTAGACTTGAAAAACTGAAGCTCTGGCAACAATCGACAACCTTGGTCTCCAGACCTCACACCATGTGACTTCTTCCTCTGGCAATATGTGAATGGCTGTGTGTACATACCTCCCCTTCCCAGAGATGTGGATGATCTGAAGAATCAAGTAACTGAAGCCTAGGCAACCAACGACAATGCTATACTTCCTAGGTCTCCAGACCTCTCGTCATGCAACTTCTCCCCTGGGGGTATGTGAAATGCCTCGTGTACGTACCTCCCCTTCTGAGAGATGTGGATGACCTGTAGACTTGAAAAACTGAAGCTCTGGCAACCATCGAAAACGCTATGCTTTCTAGGTCTCCAGACCTCTCGCCATGCAAATTCTTCCTCTGGGGGTATGTGAAATGCCTCATGTAGGTACCTCCCCTTCCCAGAGATGTGGATGATCTGAAAGAAAAAGAGGAATTTATTTCTGGTGATAGAAATTCATTTCTCGCTATAATGTGGTTCAGAGTCCACAATAGGCTGTAGGTCCCATTGCTAGGTAACCAATTGGTTCTTAGCCAAGTAAAATAAATCTAATCCTTCGGGCCAGCCCTAGGAGAGCTGTTAATCAGCTCAGTGGTCTGGTTAAACTAAGATATACTTAACTCGATTAACTGAATCCTTGGTCTCCAGACCTCACACCATGCAACTTCATCTGTGGGAATGTGAAAGGCCTTGTGCATGTACCTCCCTTTCCCAGAGAAGTGGATGATCTGAAGACTTAAATGACTGAAGCCTTGGCAACCATCGACAAACCTAGGTCTCCAAACCTCACATCATGTGACTTCTTCCTCTGTAGGCATGTGGGCACATGAAAGGCCTCGTGTATGTACCTCCCTTTCCCAGAGATGTGGACGATCTGAGGACTCGAATACTGTAACTGAAGCTCTGGCAACCATCGACAAAGCTATGCTTCCTAGGTCTCCAGACCTCACACCATGTGACTTCTTCCTCTGGGGGTATGTGAAAGGCCTCGTATGTACCTCCCCTTCCCAGAGATGTTGACGATCTGAAGACTAAACTGAAGCCTTGGCAACCATCGACAACGCTATGCTTCCACACCATGACTTCTTCCTCTGTGGGCATGTGGGCACATGAAAGGCCTAGGGACGTGGACTATCTGAGGACTCTAATACTGTAACTGAAGCCTCCCATCAACAACGAGATGTTGATCTCACACCATGCGATTTCTTCCTCTGAGGGTGTGTGAAAGGCCTCTTCCCAGAGAAGTGAGTGATCTGAAGCCTTGGCAACCATCAAAGGTCTCCAGACATCACGCCATGCGACTTTTCCTCTGGGGGTATGTGAAATGCCTCCTAGAGAAGTGGATGACCAAGACTTGAATAACTGAAACCTTGGCAACCATCGATAATTTTAGGCCTCCAGACCTTCTTCAACTCTTCCTCTGTGGGTGTGTGAAATTCCCAGAGAAGTGAGTGATCTAAAGCCTGAACCATCAAGCCATGCCTTCCCCTGGGGGTATGTACCATGTATGTAGCTCCCTTCCCAGAGAAGTGGACTATCTTGAAAAACTGACTCTGGCAACCATCAACAACCTTGGTCCCCAACTCACACCATGTGACTTCTTCTTATGTGAATGGCTGTGTACATACCTCCCCTTCCCAGAGATGTGGATGATCTGAAGAATTAACTGAAGTCTCAACCAACGACAACGCTCTCCTAGGTCTCAGACCTCACAAACTTCTTCCTCTGGGGGTATATGAAAGGCCTCGTGTACATACCTCCCCTTCTGAGAGATGTGGATGACCTGTAGACTTGAAAAACTGAAGCTCTGGCAACCATTGACAACGCTATGCTTTCTAGGTCTCCAGACCTCTTGCCATGCAGATTCTTCCTCTGGGGGTATGTGAAATGCCTCGTGTACATACCTCCCCTTCTGAGAGATGTGGATGACCTGTAGACTTGAAAAACTGAAGCTCTGGCAACCATTGACAACGCTATGTTTTCTAGGTCTCCAGACCTCTTGCCATGCAGATTCTTCCTCTGGGGTTATGTGAAATGCCTCGTGTACGTACCTTCCCTTCCCAGAGGTGTGGATGGTCTGAAGACTCGAATAAGTGGAGCCTGGCAACCATCAGCAATGCTATGCTTGGTAGTATTTGGCAAGAACTGGATTACCGTTTAGATACGTGTCGTGTAACCCGTGGCGCTCACACCTGTATAGAAACGTGAAAGTATTAGCTTTCAGGTAATATGAATCTTGTTTTGATGTCCTCAGTAGTTATTAAGATATATATAGTGTCGTAATGTGATACAGACTTTTCAAATACCCTCTATGAAGCAACCTTCGTTCATGCATTTATAATGGATAACTCTCTTTGAGAGAGACTTTAAAAGATTTTTGTATGCTTCAAGATTTTTTGTAATTCATATTTAAGCACATAGTCAATTTTCAAGATAAGAAAATTTAATATAACCTTGATTGTTAAGAGAGAGGAAGGTTCCAAATCAGTAAAAACGACTATTAGCTGCCATTCGTTTAAATATCCTCAATTAAACAACACATCTTTGAAGAGTAAGTTAAACTTGACCTGCGAGAAAACTCAAAGTTGAAGAAAACACAAACTTAAATCTCGGTTTGAAGTTGAAGAAAACACAAACTTCCAAAAATACTTTTTATTTTACAATCCATGAACAGGGCTTTCTCTGCAAGATCACCCATGCAAGTGAGAGAGACACCCACACCCAATCATCCCATAACTTTAAGACCTAACAGGTGGCCTGTTAAAAACATCACCTGTTGTCTAGTCTTACTAGAAGACTGTTACTGGTTATTTATTGCTAACCTGGAAATTACAGCTTGGGTATGGATGGACACTCATTCTTGTTGAAAGGGACCGTATCGTGACTTCTGGTATTCCCAGATAAATTCTATAAACGCACACACTAAACTGGACACAGAAGAAAATGTCAAAGAATTACTGTAATATAACTATACCAAACAATCACTTAAAACACTGTCAAGTTTAAAAACAAGGCAAGAAAGAACTTAGCTCATTATCCACTGGGGGTTACTGATTAAATCCAAGCCATGTCTTGTCTACAAACACTGTAACATTCTTATGTCAAACATTTCAAGCCTCAGCTACCTTGCCAAGAAGGCAAGGTGAATCCAGACTAATAATGCCATTCTGGAATTTTTTTTTTTTTTTTGGCAACAGTTCCTGTTGAAATTAGTTCAGATAACTGAATATTTTAAGAATAGATAACACTTCTAAGTCTCTAAACACATTAATCAAGACACTTCTAAATATATGAAACTGGATATTAAATTAAAAGAATATTTACTGGATAGTTTCATAACATAACCAGCCCTGAACGATTCTATGCCTTTATGGTTGCACTCTCATGAAAATGAAATCTTATTTTCAAAAGCCATACGCGATCAAAATGCATTTTTCTTATTTCAATTTCCTGGAAAAAAAATGGATATATAACATTCCAAAGTATGCTACCATAAAGAAAAAAGTCCAGAAAAATTTTAAATTGAAAACTCTGAAAGATTTGAAAACCCTGAAAGATTTGAATTATATAAACCTCTGATTTACAATTTCAGAGTCAAAACATACTAAAAAATTTTTTTTTCTTCATATTGATATCAATATCTTCTTCCTAACTCACAAAAAGTCCATTAGAATGCAATCGAAAGATTCTTCACACAAATATCTGAAGTTGGTTCTTGTGGTGTTATATCCCTTTACGTCAAGTGCAAAGAATGAAAGGCTTTGTACTTGACATAAAGAAGGGATATAGCACCACAAGAACCAACTCAGATATTTGTCCTTTTCAGGTGGCCCATGGCAACTAGAGTATCGTAAACAAGATTTTTCAGGAAGGATGGCCTGTGTTAATGGTTAAAAATGAAAGGGGTGGGGTTTATAATAGCATTTCCCTCATCACATCTGGCAACAGCACGCGTACCCTGTAGACAGCCGGTTTTCAATTACCTACTGAAATGAAGTGAAACAGGAAACTCTTCAAATTACGAAGCAATGAAAACGGCGACTTAAAATTCGCATTACCAAAGAAGTTATCAAAAGATGTCATGAAAAAATTTTGCAAACATTTATAGAATACAGGAAATCAAAACATTGTGACTGCTAACACCACCACTTGCTTAACAAGTAACAAATAACAATAATCCCTCTCTAAAATACCACAAGTAGAAAACGGTTAGTTCTACAGTATTAACAAGTGAGTGACTTAATAGTCTATGAGAAACTAGGTACCTTACCTGAACTTTCTTGTCATAACTTCAGCACTGTCTGAAATGGGCGGTGACACCAGACTAGCTGCCTTGTGCTGATAACACTCACTCACCTCTTCAGGCTGCTGTGGCATTGACTCCGAGTTCGCCTCTTCTTGTGATCTTTCCAGTATTACACAATCATGCGTGAAAACTTCTCTGTACACGCAAAGTTTTACTAAATCAAGTAAAAACCTTTTAATCTTAAGCGTTGACTGAAAACGGCTAATAGCAATTGAAACAAATTACTTTTTAGCTCCTCACTTAGCCGTTTGGGAAAATTCCTGGAGGTATCAAATACACTACATACCAAAGGTAGAAGTTGTGAGAGAGGTTCGAAATAATGAGCAGGAAGAGAAGTACTGCTGATTTGTTGATGAAGCGACCCGCTTATAAAGCGGCGTGCGGGTACAAAAATTTACAGGTGACCTGAGGTCAAACCATTTCTCTATAAAAAACAGGACGGGTACATACAGAAAACATAATGATTAACGATGACTGGTTAGACATAAAAATACTCTGTTACATATACATGATGCGAGGTCAAATAAACAGATAATAAATATACAATTCATAATAATGATAATAATATTGTGTCCGTCCGACCCTAGGTCGCATGTGAAGGCACGGCAGAAAACGGGATGCTCAGAGAACACGTTGAGCTGGGACTTTACAATACTCCCCCCCAATGACGTAGGTAATGTCTGATCAAAGCAGGTATCTGCTTGGGGGGGGGGGCTCGCTTTCTTGATGCCAGCTGGGGGGGGTGGTCGTCTTCTTCGGCGCCCTTTGGAGTGGTGTGTTGGGGTGCTCGGGTTTGAAAACTTCCGGGAATTCCTTCAAGAGGGAGCCGTACTGGTGGGGCACGACGGAACAGATTGTGGGCTCCCAGGGGCCTGGCGACAAGGGCAGGGACTGGCAGGACTCGGTGTTCAGCAGGCGCATGCAGCCGACGTTGACTGCCGTCCGAAGTGGGCGAGGAAGTCTGCACCCAGGAGTGGGGTGTTAACGTCTGCGATGATGGAGTTCCACCTGTACCTCCTGCCAAGGATGGAGAATGACAGGAGCCTGGTGCCGTAGGAGAGGATGGGGGACCCGTTGGCAGCCGTCAGGGAGGCAGTTGGGTCTGGCAGACGTCTGCGGTCCTCTCTGGAAGGTGGGAACACTGACTGCATGGCCCCAGTGTCGATCAACATCATCCTGCCGGAGATGGTGTTGCGGATGCAGAAGCCTACTGGTGCGGGGCCCCTGGGTGTTTCAGATGCTGCTGCCATGGCAGCCAGTGAGGGTGGCTGCCGCCTCCCCTGTTTTTTGGAGGGAACAAAAGGCAGGGGGCTTCGCAATTCCGGGCAGCTTTCCCGAACCTCTGGTGGTAATAGCAAAGCCCCAGCCTCTCCCTCTTCTGCTGGTGGGGTGGTCTCCTCTGGGCGTCGACGTTTATGCCCTTCATGTTGGGGTCCTCCGGCTGGAGGCAGTTGACAGGGTGTGCGGGTGCGGACGCCTGCTTCGCCGCCTTCATGGAGTCTGTCAGCTGCTGCGCCACCCTGATCAGGTCCTCGACCGGCAGGGTGTATGCTTCTGTGATCTGGCCACGGACTTCTGGTAGTAGCTGCCGCAGGAAGATCTTCCTCGACAGGAGGTCCTGGAGGGCATGCCACGTTTCCAAGAGGTTTGTGTCCTGCCGGGGTTGAGGGTGAGGTCGAGGGCGAGGTCGAGGGCACAGGCGGCTCTCTCGGAGACCGGCAGGGAGCAGGTCTCGACGAGAGTGGCTTTTAACTCCTAGAAGGTGGCGGGGCTCGACGTTGTCATTAACCACGGGGCGGTCTTCTTGTATATCTCCTCCAGGAGGGCATTGATGGCGATGTCCGCCTTCAACACCTCATCGGTCAGGCCTGCCAACCTGAATTGCCCCTCGACTCTGTAGAGCCAGGATGCTGCGTTCTGATGGGTGAATGGCGGCAGCCTTATGCTGAGAGCCGCCCTTGGTTGGTCCGTCAGGGGGGTCATCGCACGGGGAGCAGGCACCAGCGTGGAGGAGCGTGCGGGAGGGTGTTGCGCGAGGGAGACGTCTGCCTCCAAGAAGTTCGCGGTAATTTATATGTGGTTGGGGATGTCTGTGTCCATGCTCATTCTGCGCTCTCACTTGGAGTGTGAGGGAACACTCACGTCAATACACGCTTGAGAGAGAGCGTGCCTTGTGGGTCCGCTAATGACGCCGGTGACTTGCCGACGAGGGTCGGTAATGCCCGAACACTTTGTTAGAGCTCCATAGTTAGTCTGTTAGGGGCGTGGGTTGGTTCATCGGGCCAAGACTAAGTCGCCGTTTGGGTCCGTTAATGGCTCCGGAAACCACTCCGGTGGTCTTCACTGTGAGAGAGGTGCGAAATAATGAGCAGGAAGACAAGTACTGCTGGTTTATTGATGATGTTGTTTTAGATTTAGCTGGCCTGGTGCCAGCACGGGCTCTTGCTCCTAGAGCAGCCCGTAAGGTTTACTGATGAAGCGACCCCCCTATAAAGCGGCGTGCGGACGTCTGCGTATAATGCAGAGACCTCAAGTACAAAAATTTACAGGTGACCTGAGGTCAAACTATTTCTCTACAAAAAAACAGGACAGGTACATACAGAAAACATAATGATCAATGATGGCTGGTTAAACATTAAAATACTCTGTTACATATACATGGTGCAAGGTCAAATAAACAGATAATAAATATACAATTCATAATAATGATGGTAATATTGTGTCCGTCCGACCCTAGGTCGCACGTGAAGGCACCGCAGAAAACGGGATGTTCTTACAGAGAGCACGTTGAGCAGGGACTTTACAAAGCAACTCATGAAAGAAGAATATATGTTTACAAGAAGGTTGTGAACAGCATACCAGCGTGAGGGAAAAAATTCAAGCACTTTTATAGTCAAGTTATCACAGTAACTCAAGATCGTTATATTAACACAAAAATTGTCTAATATTATATATGTATATTAATTCATACGAGACATCCAAGCAGGAAAAAGACGAAAAACAAGACGAAAGAAAACATTAGAAAGGACCAGTTATCATTAACGTCTTTATAAAAATCTATTTACCCAAACTGAGAACACTGGTACCACTTAAAAGCTGATCATTTCATAATGACAAATTAACTTCAAATGTTGACATACCATGTCGGGTGAATCGCTGTATACCTACATTTATCTCCGTCTCGCTAAAAAAATAAAACTAACAAGTTACGACGTGTCTTTTTGCTGCGAGGAAATGTTTAGTAATAAAACGGAAGGGGCGCAAGCTAATGACTTTCATTCTGTTTCACCCTGTATCCATCGCACCCTTTATGAGTACTCAGTATTCCCACTACCAAGGGGTTTTGTTGATTTAGGAAGACTGACTAGCGAAAACCAAGGGACTTCATGCTTCTAACTGGAGCCAAGGACTCCCAAAACTTGATTGTGTCTCTGCCTGACATTGAAACGAGCATTTTGCAAGTCTGTACTGATGGTTTGAAAGTCGACGTAGAAATCATGTTGATATGGCGGGGTTTATAATAGTATTTTGTAAATATGTCGAAAATATCAATGGAGGGCTTTAAGAGTTATATGGAAAAAGCGAAAATAAACAAGGCAAACTGAATGCGCAGCATTAACTGATAAAAAACACCCAGCAGTAATTTGCGGGGAGTGAGAAACCTACGAGTACCAGTTGATGAACTCCTGTCTCTGACAAATCCGCTGCAGAATTATTGAAGAAATACAATAAAGTACCTGAATAAGATATTAAGAGTTAAATTTATTAGTCTAATTACCTTAAAAATAGAAATTTACTTAAAATGTCCATTAAGAAACTAGACTATCTATTCAAAAACAGCTACAGCACTTGAAATTTCTTTATCGTTAAATTGCTATATTTCTTTGATTAGTCTATGTAAAAATAGCTTTAATGCTAAGATAATCCACTGAGTTATTTTAAAGATTATAGCTTTAATTTATTGCAATGTGATCAAAAAGGCCAAAATAAAAAAAACACGATATGGTAAGTTACCTCAGAAAATAAAGTTTTACATTTTCCCAATAAATATTCGATCAATTTTCACCATGCACATCTACAACGAAACAGTTTATTGCTATTTGTCCCATCCATTGGCACAGTAAAGCATATCACTTTTAATGATATGGGTAATCTGTATGTTATGCTGAAAATCGGTCTCATATACCTTAACGGTAGTGATTAGTTTGGCTAATCACACTAGTAACTGTTTCTATTTATAGCATAAGGTTTGGCCAAAAAATCATCTTTGCCGTTCCCTTATTTCTAGTTACATTTATTAACAATCAGGAAGCAGGAAGCTTAACATTTTAATCAGTGTACGTGATATGTTCACTATGAAACTGCAAAACAAATTTTGATAGTAACTGTACTTTACGAGGCTATAATTCTTAAGTATTGTCAATACTTGATGTTCAATAAACTTGGTGTTTTACATGGGGGTCTTCAGGTTCAAAATATAGTACAGTAATTGCTCACATTATGGTCACTGGAAGGCTACCAATGACCTTAGGCTCGAAGCTAAGTAGGCTTTGGAGATAAGAGCTGTGAACTACAAGTAAAGGAAGTCTTGGGAACAATGTCAGAGGCAGTTTTAAAAGTAGGAATTCCAACAAACCCAGATCGAATCAACTTAGTTGGATGATAAACTACAGATTCGAAAATACTAGGGATCCCAAAAAAATCTTCATTGGGAATCCTAAAAAAATCTTCATTAATCTTAGTTACTAAACAAGAGAGGACCACGAGAATCTTATCTGCAGTATTCACAACACGAATCTCAAAAGTTTAAGATGAAAGTCAAGTTATTACGGTAACCCTAGACTAGGACTAAACTTTCTTATTCCTTAATTGTTTTTTGGGGTCTATTTCATTATGCACAAATTGAATTCAGACAGCTTAAGATGCAAATTTCATTGAAGAATACGCTGTTGCCGAAAGCCCTCCAAGAAATCCATACATTACAAAAAATAGTGGTAAAAGAAAAACCTGTTGAGTATGTTTAATCACGAACTCTGTAACGCTGTACCTTGTACCAAACTTTGCAAAATGAAAATAAGAAGCCAAGACCATCGAGTTGAACATTCCTTTGGGATGGCATGATGGGGTTCGGATTTACTCTACATTATTGTTTTGGGCGCCAGTTTAAACGTATATTCAAACAATTCAAGCTACCCTGAATTGCCAGCTGAACTTCCTTCAAATTAACAACGATTCTATAACCACAACCATTTTTTAATGTTTCACCTAAAATATAGCAAATTTAATAACATTCCTTAGAGGGCATGATGAGAGCTGTAGTTTAAACTAATTCGTATACAGAAGTTCTCTTATTCAATAAATGTAAATGATATTTATAAAATTCATAAACCTATAAAATCACAAACAATCGTTACGTCATTACAATTTTTAACAATTCTTTCTCGTAGATATTTTTAATCAAATGTAAAACCATACCTTCGTTAAAATACTTAAATCAGATACGAAACTATTCCATCTGGAACACTGAGCCAGTTTCAAAAAGAAAATTGGCAATTTTAATGAAAAGAGAATAGTGTAAATAAAACAAACTGGGAACAGATACATACAAAACCACATACAGTTTCGGAGCGTCATGCTCCCTCCGAAACTGACGTGGCTTTGAATATATCTGTTCTCCAATTTGTGGTTTCTTTCGAGCTTCAAAGTTCGATAATGATCTTTTATCATCATAGAACTGTCTCTGTCGGGGTGATAAAGACAGCTACGAGGGTGACACTATGCATACTTCGAGATACACTGCAATTAAATTTTCACATGATGCAAATTATAAACATCAATGACGATTATTTGAGAAAAGGTGATCGTGACTAAACTAGAATTTCCTAGTGGAAAACTGATCTGTAAAACTGAACACAGGAAAGATGAACTTTAACATTGTGTCCCAGAAATCTGACTTGAAGAACTTCAACCTGGCAAGATCATAACCCAGCTCTTAAAAATGAACACGGCAAATAACTTGGCTTAAGGTCCGTTGCCGCTGTTCACTATAAATCTAGAATGGAAGATCTTAGATAATTCGAGGTATATCTTAAGAGCACTTTTTCAGATCATTAATCGAACTGGTGCGCATTTCATTGGAAAAGGTAAAAATTTGCAATTTTTACCTTTAAATTAAAAATGGTATATGAAACACGACTACTTTGTACCAGAGGTTAAATGTTTAATTACCCTAGAATTACATCCACTAGGAGCACCTTTAAGCTTTATTAAGTTTTGTTAACATTCTTGTTAAAAGATCTGGAAGTTAACAGCTTCCCCACATAAAAATGACAGATGGCAAAATAACAAGTACGAGATACTTCTAAAGCGTGCTCACTATTGCAAAAAGTTTGTAACCTAAACAGTACAAAGAACATCAATGAAAACTATAAGTAGTTACGGCTCCTCCAATGAAATGAGTACCAGCTCGATTAATGATCTAAAAAGGTGTTCTTGAGCTATACCTCGAATTTTGAATAGCATAACTGCGAGTATTTATTACCAACTTCGTTCCAAATGAATTCCTTGATGCATCAATCTTTGACTGGTACAGTTCTAAGACTGTACGTGTCAAATTCATGTGAAAATAAAGTGTGTTCACAGTAAGTGATAAGCGACGAAGCCAAGAAAATCAACAAGGGAAGAATGACCTGGAATCGAGGGGGAATTAAGTAGGTATCCTACATGTTTCATGCGAAGTCGTGATTAAGTGGGATTATGTCAAGAGCAACGTAAATCTCGAGGTAGCCTCAAAAATGTGAAATTCACAATGCAATAGTGTTAGCTATGTAGTTTTTTTTTTTATCTCAAGGTAGTCTCACAATGTTAAATTTGCAGTGCAACACTGTTAGCTATGTCGTTTTTTATATACATTTTTTCAACAAGTTTATGCTATAGTTTCTGCACATTCTTCGGTTAACTTTCGAGTTCTGCTAACGAAGGCGAACAAGCACAGCATTTTCAAAATTCTCTAAGAAGTGATAAGAAAAATTAGATGTACAAGAAGAAAAAATCTAGCATTTCTGGAGTAAACTAAAATTTACAATGGTATTGAAATATGATCGTGAAAGGATAATTTTCAAATAAATGTTTTTAAATCACTCCAGCGCAATTAGTTATTTGAACGATCAATGAAATTTGTACTAAAATTTTGAGTAATACCTGTTTCATTTTTGGATATAGAAAACTATTTATTACAGAGTGGCTGTAATACATTAACATTCCCATGACTTAATGATCCAGTGAAGTATGGAAAATGAAACAAAAACAAAAAATATTGACAAATGAGTCGTATACATTTGAGATATAACCTCAGCTGAAAATATGAAAGCAAGGTATCTCTAACCACTCAAGACAGTAAGAGAGAAATTGATAGATTCATATTTGATGAGCCACTTACCTTGAAAGGGAAAAATATGCTGACTATTCAGTTTTCACACCATATCTGCAACAGGCAATTAAGACAAAAAGCTGGCATTAAAAATCCATATGCAAAGGTTTAAAAGCTAACCTTACATGTAAAAAATATCAATAAATAAAGACTGAACAATTCAGGTATCCAGCTCTAAGGTTAAATTTTCTGAAAGTCCAAATTAGAAGAGCTATTGGACATTAAATTCAATAGTACATGAATGTTTGAATCAACATCACTAGAACATTAAATTTAGATCACGTGAGAAAACAGCAATGCCCTTATTCAAATCATATATCCAAATCCCAATGTTAAAATATCTACAACAGTAACTCGTACATCGTATTTCTGAAATAATAACTACTATGGGGCGCAATAGGTGCTACAAATTGAATGAACTTTTTCAGATGTTGAATAATAGAGCAGAATATATAAAATAGAATATAGAATTTAGGACAAAGTCCAAGCGCTGGGGCCTATGAGGTCATTCAGCGCTGAAATGGAAAATAACAGTAAAAAGGTTTGAAAGGTGTAATAGGAGGAAAACTTCGCAGTTGCACTATTAAAATATTGTTAGGAGAGGGTGGAAAATGTGATGGAAGAAAGAGAATATGAACCAAAGTACAGTAAAAGGAATGAAAAGGGGTTGCAGCTAGGTGCCGAAGGGACGCTGCAAAGAACCTTAAGTAATGCCTGCAGTGCACCGCAGAAAGTGTACTGACGGCACTACACCCGTACGGGGAATGTTGAATAACACGCCAGATATTGAGGAGCGTCAGAAAAAAATTCTGTTCTACTGGAGTTATCCGAATTTCTCCCAGCAGTGTGTGGAGGAGGACATCACCCAAAGATGATGATGATGACAGCACTTGGGGCCATCACCTATGCTACGTGTGGTGTTACCAGAGAAGTAGGGGCAGTCCTAGAGCCAGTGCTGTTGGCCCAGCCTTCGATTCTCCGCCCGGCCAATGAAGAATTAGAGGAATTTATTTCTGGTGATCGAAATTCATTTCTCGTCATAATGTGGTTCGGATTCCACAATAAGCCAGGTAAAATAAATCTAATCCTTCGGGCCAGCCCTAGGAGAGCTGTTAATCAGCTCAGTGGTCTGGTTAAACTAAGATATACTTAACCTAGAGGTAGTGGATACCATGACTGTTGAAGTTGTCATGGTTATGATCGGAGTGACTACCGGAAGGCCCTTCATAGCCTTCAAGTGATCAATAAGTAAAGATACATCGGCTCCTCCTAGATGCCTAGGGAGGGCCACAACTCCCTCAGCCTCCACAACACCTGAAACAGAAGCTGGGTTAGGCAAGAGTTCTTCCCTACGCCCCGAAAATGAGCGTCCACCAGAGTACTTCTCCTCCGAGTGAAGAGAGACTCTTGGATAGCAAGTCGGGCAGAAAAGTGCCAGCCGGAAGCAAGGTAGATTGCGGTGTAATGGGTGGGGGGGGGCTTCCCCCTACCAGCCAGCAGTTAACGACCTTGTCTGATAGTTAAATGGCCATTCCAGCTCATTTCGCAAGCTAAATCTTATGTAAAGAATGAAAGTTTGTATTTGTGCAAGAACAAATATGAATTATCGCAAACCAGCTGGTCATGGGTTATCTTTTCATTTTAACACAGTCTGTGTTCCAGTTTTGAAAAACTTGGTAAGATTTATTTTAACTCCTTTACTTTACAAGATGAAAGCACAGAAAGTAAACATTTTCTCTTGACTGGAATGTGGTCATCAAAAGACGACGACATCAGATACAAATTTGTTCAAGTTAAGTCAGTCAGTTTGAAGACATCAGATACAAATTTGTTCAAGTTAGGTAAATCAGTTTGAAGACACTCGGGAGTAATTTCCCACTAGAGGTTGTACACCAGCTGATTTAAGCTCAGTACCATGACGAATTTAACAACAGTTAGAATCTTTACCTCGAACTTAATTTATTCATCACTCTTTCCTTTGCAAACTCAAGTTAAAAGTCAAAAGAATCTGAAACTTATACACCATTACTTTGTTATTTGATATACAACTGTTGGAGATCGGGATCAGCAGTAAGTTAAGCCTAAAAGAAACTGAAAATTTACAAGTACCAATATATCATTCAAGATACTGTACGGTATATTATAAAATTCCTTCACAGATTCTGGAGAACAGCCCTTTTTGGGAATCAAGATACAGTACATTATACAATAATGCAGATCATACAATGCATTTATTGTCTTCAAACTTTAAATGTTGATACACTACAAGAGTGAGTAAACATGAATCACTACTCCTAAATCAATCTTTAATTAAAAAGTAAACATGAGTGATTTTAAGGGTGAAATTACCGGTTATATATTCTGGTACAATGTTTCACCGCCTTACCTCCAGAGGGATTTGTAAGCATTCATCAGTTCACCACTTCAAGACTACAGGACAGCGATCCTACTAAATTCATATTTTGCCATCACTTATAAACCGCCATAAGTTTACCAGATCATTCAGATAAGTCACACTGAAGTGATCCGAGTTATTCTCCCATTTGGATCCACCTGTTAAAACATGGTAAAGAAAATCAGTTTATTACAGTGCACTACTATAAAAAAATCGGTTCAAAGCTATTTTCTTAGGGGAAATGTGATTTTATAAGAAACTGTCAAGCCAAGTTATATCCATAATGTTATGGTATTGAGGTGCAAGTTGAATCCTTGACCGGACACTTCATTTCTGGTGTAATTTGAAAGACAAAAAGCTATGTGAAGAGAAAATGAGCAAATATTTTTCCAGTCTCTGCTCCTTTTAAACTTAAACGTCACTTTCTCCTTCCATAATGACAGTGACCCCAAAGCCACTCCGCAGTAGATCTGATCAGGTTACCCTATCCTATCACCATTTCTGAATCAATAACGAAGTCACAAAGATAAAAGACAATTATGTCTATATATCCTTTAAATATTCGTCATTATGCTTCTGATTGCAATATATTACTATCAGACTACTCGTGATATTCTATTCAAAATAAGGCTTTAATACTACAACCATGTTTAGCAGCACATTCTATACCATTTCTGCTTCCTTGTCAATATTATGACCCTTTAATGTGACTCATGTTTAAAGTGTTAGTTAAAAATGAACTGTTAGCATGGCCTCACCACTAACAGCACAAGCATAGCATTTCAGATCGCAGAACAAATTCAGTGGAATGCTACTTTAAAGGAGTCGGGGTTTGAAGACTTGTAAAGAAATAAGACCACATGACTTGTCTGAAAGCTGACATCATTCTCAGAATAAACATCCTCTGCAATGGCTAATTGCCTAGGCATTAGGAGAATTTTTCTCAACGAAATTGAAATTGCTGTTTTACTCAATTCACACTCATGAACTTAGCAAATTCTTAGTGACATTACTTCTTAATACTAAACTTAGTAATTAATCAAAATCAAAACTTTTAATAAACAAATTTCTGTATTTTGTTGCGCAGATAAAACCCAAGTCATATGACATGCGATAAAATTAGCCTAACCTGCAGAAGAGTTTTCCATAAAGCCTTTCAAAAACTAGCATCCGAGTTTAGAATTGTTAAAAGCAAAGTCTGTCACATGTATACAGCAGATGAAGTAAACTGAATAAGTCTTATAAGTATCAATTCCTCCACTTTTTCTCGTCGTACATAAACCTGTTCCTAACGGTTGGTTTTGACTCTATGTATTGAGCTATTTAGGAGTTGCCGCCTCCATGTAGAGGTTTAGTGCTGTCAGTGCACCTCACGTGGTGCACTGTAGGCATTTCGACGATGGAATATGAAATTTAGACCAAAGGCCAGGCGCTGGGACCTACTAATACAAGGTCATTCACCGCTGAAAGGGGCACAGTAGAAAGATTGTAAAGGTGTAGCAGGAGGAAAACCTCGCAGTTGCACTATGAAACCATTGCTTGGAGGGGGTGGAAAGTAAGATGGAAGAGAATATAAATGGAGGTACACTAAAAGGAATTAAAAGGGTTGCAGCTAAGGGCAAACGGCCGTTACGAACAACCTTAAGTAATGCCTAACGGATGGCATTACCACAGGGTGTTTGCAGCGTTCCTGTGGCCCTTAGCTGCACCCAATATTTAGCATTTCACTTTACCTCAATGCCGGCTTCTTTTCTTCAATCTTCCTGTCCAATCTTCCTCTCTACTATTTCTCAGAATAACTATGGAATTTTCTCCCGGTTCCATCTACAGATCCTTTTACTTCAAAGTCTTTATTTTATGGATCTTCTATTTTGCTGCCCCACCACCCCGGCCTCCCGAAAGTGCCCCGATATTGGCTTGACACCCAAAATTTTGTTATATTATAACATCAGATCATCAGCTGCCTCCTGTTACTTAGATAAATTTACCTAATATTAAATATACGCATAGTAAATAGTGATTTCTGGCCTTATCTCAGCTACATATCAGTCTTCGAGTTATTGCTTTACACATATAGAGAAGTTTCTTAATGTCCTAATTCTGAAAACTGATGAAAGTTTTCCTAAAAAATTTGGGCACTTATTTTGCGACTTTTAGGTCACCTTATGTCTTTGACAAGAAGTCGAGTCGTATCTAAGCCTATAGAAAGTAACTAGTCCCTTGCCACCTTAGAAGGTTTCAAGGGATATAGTTGGGAAATTTCACTTTCTTGGAAATAATTTGTTATCGAAACTGTGACGTGGTCTTAGAGCCCATTAATAAGACAATACTTAAGGTAATTTTCCACTGTCAGTCTCGGGATTTGAATCCGTAGCCTAAGAACCTTTAACTACCGTATCCTTAATTCATGACTGTTTCCAAATCATCCAAATTGCTACAGTTAACTTGTTCGAGTTTCACTTTTCATATCCCTTCTGTACAGTACTCCAAACATTCGTTCACACACTTGTCTTGACACTAAAACAGCACAACCCCAAATATAGTCTATTTACAAGATGCCATTCTAAGAGAATCTTGAGTACACCACAACATTAGCGAAGGAACATTTTAATCTGCAAATTTCAACCAACGAGCAGCTAACACTCTGACCTGAGAAGTATACAAGTGCTTGTATACTCTCGGGTAAGACCAGTAAGAAAAAACTGGCTCTGGTCAACTCTAAAGATCAGGATGACAGTCAAGAAATAAGTTTATAGGTTTGAGAGTTTCAGTTTACTCCTAATTAAAATTTAGGTGGCTTTCAAAATTTCTTACACCAACTATTTGAAAACAAATTCGAGCAGATCTTCACCCATGGGATTGCAGAGACTTACCACCAGGACTACCTGACTCTAAAATAACACACTCACAGAAGAAGCTAACTATTTGATAAAGACAATAGCATAAAAAACCACAAGATGTATATAATAAAGCTCTTATATGAAAAGACTAGCTTTTTAAGAATGAATCTGCATTTAGTCATGAAAATATGAGCTACATACAAACAAGACATGCAGAATTACATATTAGCATAAAAATTACTGTAAAATCGTTATCACGTCGCGCATATGACATCATATCAGCTCAAGTTCAAGGAGCAAAATTAAGTCATTCTAGAGCGGAATGGACACTGCAGTTATAAAGACTCATTTTTACATTCATTGAAAAACTAATTAAATACAACAAAAACAGCTAATCCAGGAATTTCTGAACGTATGGCAGAAGTAATTAAAGGGATACATGCTAACCTTCCGTGACCTAACCATTGCACGCGTCCTGCCTGACCTGAGGCAACATTCACAAATTAGAAACATTTGGTTGTATTGTTTATTATCATATACAGACTGTTGATGGAAAGGAGGGGCAATCCTCCTTGAACACCGCCATTTCATTCATTCGTTCGCTCATACTTCTCCGTTCCCATATTTTAGCATGAACGGATTAAAAATCTACTCAAAATTTCATATAATAGATAACAAAATACTCGTACTAAGCTACTATCAAACCTTTACCTTCAACTTCACTGTCCTAATTCATAAACATTTGTACAAGGGAAATGGCGAATTATCCATTCTTTTTGCCTTCTACCTGAAATTATAATTTTTCACCAATTTCAAAACGGGGCGCTATGGTTTAGTTAGGTGGATCTGAACAAATATCTTAATTTCTCGAAAAGCGATAAATTTCGTAAACAGAAGGATTACAAAATTCAAAGCTTCCACATCAATGCAGTGGAAACACTTTAAACCAATTAGGACTTCGCTACAATCACTTGTTCTGACACTGTTGAATCGCCTAAAGGTTATTGTTTCACACTTTTTCTTATAACCAGTTATCGGTAAGCTTGGGTAGTACAAATTCTTCCTCTAATCTTCCTTGCCACTTCCATTGTAATTAAATAACGGAAGACGAGCTTCCGCTTCGAAAAAATATACGGAAATATTAAGATTACTTACGGTATGTATGCATATTTTTGTTTCGGTGTTATGGATCACTTAAATCTGTGACTATTATGTTTTAAAGTAAAAATACAACCTTCGCTGAACGGCTCTTGAGTTTCGGTTTCAATGAGAAATGCTCTGTATAACGTTGGAAAAATTCCAGCATTTCACAAGAGACAGAGGGTATTATATACCAATGAAAGAAATTAACGGAATGTCATGGTGGCTACTCGCATCACCATCGAATTGTTAGGAGCTTCATGCGTTGCAAATCATTATTGGACCAGGTTCCAATGCCCGATCGAAATAAAATTAGTGGACGTGCGTCAGTGAACAAGGCAACTGAACAATAGACACCAGCACATACGCCCTTCGTTTACCAGCCCCTGGTTAAAAGCATTATGTATCCTATATTAATCTAATTTCCTCTCTACATAAAGATTCTTTGAAAGACTAAAAGCCAACCAGTTTTACTCTGACAAATGTTATTAATGATCTTTTCTGGCCACTTGCCTGGCATTTGGTAGCGGAGTCGGGCTTTCGCTTCGAAAATATTCGTAAATATAAAGGATTCCTTCCTGGAATTTAGCTGCCGTTCTCTGAATCTTTGGGAGTTCGGCAGTTTATAGTAGAATCTGAGTTATTAATTCTAATTTAAATTATATGGATTTAGATAAATCAATACAGTACAATTACAGTGTGCCTTATTACTTAGTCCTCTACATATGAGGGTTTTTATGAAAAGTATTAACGAAGTACAACTGCCATTGGTACTGTTCACGAAAATTGGGCTACAACTCAGACCAAGCACAGAATTTCTACCCAATCTTTTTGAGTAACGTTTTGTCAACAGTACGTTATATGACTGACAAGGAATAACAAATAACGGAAGCTGCAGTTTCGAATCTTGATAATCAAAATTACGGCGTTCAAGTCCCCCTGTTATTTTCTGAGGTTTTTCTTCCATTATGAGAAATGCAAGCTGATAAGCCAGTATACATTATCTGCAGCAGTACTCAAAAGTACTTGGCAGCCTTTCTTTTAATTTTGTTCAGGAAGCCTGGCAACATAACCATTGACAGCATTTCTTTAACACTGGATTTCTCAAGCTGTGAGTTTCTTTGGGCACCAATTCTGCATTTCTCCAAAATTGAAAATTCTAGGAGAGACTACCCTAGTTTTTTCATTATCAGCCAATTAACATTTCTTCCAAAATAGCCCTTGTGTACAGCTGAAAGAGTCACTAAATTTAGAAAGGTTATACGTTGTTCTGTTTGACTTCAATAATTCCTTAAATTAACATTTTTCCCACACAATACATGAAAAATATTTAGGATACAGTAATTTGCCAATTTACGAACTTTTTTTTATATCTATACTTTAAATTCAAAAACTGCGGTTAGATGCAAGGAACCAGGACCGTCAATTACATTAAGCAAGAGTTTTTTTCTGAACTAAGTGGTCACAACAGAACTAATTACCACAATGCTAGACCGATTGATTTGTGGCTATTAAAACCCCAAAGTTAGGCATTATCCTTAACATTTGCTCTACTTCAGCATACGCCATGGACTTTACTCTGATAATTGGATTCTCCAGTTTTGAAATACTATACTCAAATACAATTTTTGCCTTCGTTTCAGTTCATATACCACGGCCTATTTTAACACTACAGACACAAGCTCCGAAGATCATTTGTGAACTAAACCATTTCACTAAATACAGAAGAAATAAACACCATTTACATTCACTTTACATTACTTTCAAGGAACAGCTACAGTACATCACATTTTCTTTAAATTTTTTTTGCTCAATTGCAGAACAGCTGCCACTTCGGTATTCCCTCAACTTGGCAACAAAGCCAGTTCGGTTGGTCCAGCCGATCCATTCTTACGCGATCAACTTTGAAATGTAACAAGATTTAAGTGGATGGACAACTTCCTTAGGCTACATTTTTTAAATTGGCCTCTGTCTGGCTAGCGATGGCAAAACCGCAGTAAAAGTAAAAATAACAATTACGGTTGACGTTTTTGTTCTCACTAGTTTCATGTGAACCGCGAGCCTTATTACACTGTACGATTGAAAATGCCACAGTCTAGTAGTAGTTTGCACTCACTTTTGGTCTAAACCAGAATTTCCCAAACTTTTTCAGGCTGGCGCCCCTTGGCTTCCAGATGGATTCCTAGCGCCCCCTCCCGCCGATACACACACGCGAGTTATTTTTTTTTTTTGGGGCGGGACGGTTTGCTTCAAATTGAAAACAACAATATTAAACTCGAAGATGTATTTCACAAACAATACTTAATTTAGTAAACTTGGTCTTCACAATTACTGTTAATGGGATGGGTGTGCTTGGCGCAGGGATATCGGTTTCTCCACATCAGGCTGGAACTCACTAAGAAGTCGTAGATCCCCACGTTCGGTAATTTTAAGTCTGTTTTTTTTTTTTTTTTTGCTTTTAATTGTTTAAAATTAAATGCTCTTAATGCCACCCTGTCGCCCCCCAACCACCCCCTTTTGCCTCACCGCCCCCCCGATATCAATCCACCGCCCCCAGGGGGGCGGTACCGCCCACTTTGGGAACCACTGGTCTAAACTAACCACTAAGGAATTGAAATTTTATTGCATTTGGGTAATCCCCGTTGCTACAGTAACTGTTCGTTAAGGGGGAAATGATAAACGATTTTTTTCTTACTGACATAGGATTGCTACACAGTGGGGTAATCTATATAAAAAAAAAAAAACAGCCACGCAATAGTGAATTTCCTGGGATTAGATCAACGGCGAGAAGACACTGCATCTTTAGAAACTTTGTAACTGCATCTTTAGAAACTTTGTAACCGGTAGAGGTAGTTAAAACTGTCTTCAAAACATTGTCGACAAACTTTGTAATAATTAACCAATACCTTATTTGCAACAGTCGGTGTGCAAGAGAAACTAGTACAAACGGATTTTAATTTTGACGCAGATGTCTTCAAACTATTATAAAAAAAGTGCCTTTGGCACAGTCTTGTAAAAATGAGGCTTTCACCATCAAGGACTGGTTCAGAGTTCTGAATTCTGCGGTACTTCCAGTAATCAATCCAGCTGCCATCGGTCAGCTATCAATTAGGCCCATATTGAGCACTTAGATTACCATATTCCCATTGTGTTTTTTCAAAATATTGGTGACTGATCATAAGGTCTACAGCATCAAAATGAAAACTGGCAAGAGTACAATTAATGTCCGGCAGCTGCGATAACATCAGACGACAATCCTGAAGTTTACAAGATTAGAGAAGAGCCCCTTCTGTCACTGGTCGAGTCAGGAATAACGAAAGTGGGACTAAAGCCTTAAAATTATGATAAACCTTCGGCAATCGTTAAACTCCTAAAAGTATATACAATTAAAAATGTTTTGCATAATTAGATAATACAAGTAACAAAAATGTTACAAATTTTCTGTTCTCCAGAATTCTTTGTACAACTGCATTCAAGCGAATACTTAGCCCCCATAAATCATTCAAAGATATTACGCAGCCTAAATTCTTCCGTACATATGAAAGTTGGTTAATTACCCTGTCACCTATTTCAAATACCAATAGTGTACAATTTTTTTTCTCGGCACAAGTTTTGTTGTTTTTCAAATAATATCGTCTAAACTATTCAAAGTACGTTAACTTTGAAGACGCCAACAGATTCGACACTGCACTGAACGGTCAAGAACAACTATGTCTATGGCAGTGCTCCACTCCATAATACTTAACCAGTGGAACTCCATCTGAACGGGGTTTGCTAACTGATGGAAGTCTAGCGAAAATTCGGGTTTCAGCTGCATCTAGCAACATCATTTTGTGTTCCACACACTTCTGAATATGAAGCTACATTATCTTCATAGTAAGAGCGATGGAAAATGTGTCAAGCTATTTCTCCAATATAAACATCAAGACTGATTTGAATTTATGAATTTAAAAAGCTCTTATCAAAATACTTTGCAATGATATGCTAGTCCACTGGAAGATGTAGTGCAGGGCTCAATTTACTGAAGGTTTTCCTGAAATAGTGTTCATAAATAACCTCTAAATCACGTAGCCTACCTATCACTGAAAGGAAAAATCATTCAGCAATTCTATATTCCTATCATTATTTTCGATATACAGCGATAAACAAAGTCATTACTCTAAAAAAAAAAAAAAATAAATGCGTATCATTCAAGGTATAATGCTGTATGAAGCTTTCAGCCACAGCCCATGAAACTCAGCCACTGTCTAGTGGTGGCCTGTACTGTTGGTACCTATAGCGGTGCCAGAAGTACGATTATAGCTAAATTTAACCTCAAATAAAATAAGAACTACTGAGGCTAGAGGGCTGCAATTTGGTATGTTTGATGATTGGAGGGTGGATGATCAACATACCAATTTCCAGCCCTCTAGCCTTAGTAGTTTTTAAGACATGAGGGTGGACAGAAAAAGTGCGGGCGGACAGACAAAGGTATCTCAATAGCTTTCTTTTACAGAAAACTAAAATGTTCTAAAAAACAATACCGATGGGAACTACAGCCTCCTTATTCCCCCACCTTAATATCCAGCACTTGAATATATCTGTAAAGTCCCCGCTCAACGGGGTTCTCTATGGTGAACCTCCCGTTTTCTACGGTGCCTTCACAGCTGACCTGAGGTCGCACTTACACAACCTTATCATTATTGTGATTTGTATATTTATTACCTGTTCATTTGCCCTTATACATAGTATATGTGTCAGAGTATTTTTTGTGTCCAATCAGCTGTTGTTAATCATGTTGTCTATATGTACCTGTACTGTTTTGTGTCGAGAAATAGTTTGACCTCGGGTCACTTGTAAATTTTGTACTGACGTCTGCGTACACGCCGACGTCCGCACGCCGCTTTATAAGCCGGTCGCTTCATCATCAATAAACCTACCAAAATCACTTTCATGTATCATAATAAAGTACTCATTAACCTACCCATCTCACAGACTCATCATCAACATAGAGTTACGGGCTGCTCAAGAAGCAAGAGCCCGTGCTGGCACAAGGCCAGCTAAATCTAAAACAACATCATCAATAAACCTTCACCAAAATCACTTTCATGTATCATAATAAAGTTTTCATTAACCTACCCGTCTCACAGACTCATCATCAACATAGAGTTATGGGCTGCTCAAGGAGCAAGAGCCCGTGCTGGCACAAGGCCAGCTAAATCTGGAACAACAACTCAATAAACTAGCAGTACTTGTCTTCCTGCTCTTTCTTTGGCACCTCTCGCATATCTATACATAACAGGAGTTGTTTCAAGTCCGCTGAAATCACAGATACACGAAAACAAATGAAGCATCATCCATTAGCCTACTGTACTCAGTTACTGATGAATGAAATAAGACCATGTCTAAACTTCAAATTTGAAACAATCAAGGACTGAAAATAGAAGAAAATACATAGGGTACTACCTAAATTCCTTTCGGCAAGTTCAGTGTCCATGGGAAAATAACAGCAACATGCTTGGTTGTTTTTTTTTTAATTAAACATAGAAAAACAACTTCGTGGAAAACAAAATCAAAGTATTTATGATAAGCCATTCTTCATTATAAATGCTATCAAGAACGTTGGTATGAAAATTAAACAAAACTGGAGACAGAAAGCCAAACTAATTATCGTTTCACATTAAACATTCCAATAATACTGGTCACTTCCATAAATTTTAAATAAGTGTAGCTCTCATCTCATGACATAAGCAATAAAAAAACTCCGAAAATTTATTGAAATGTTGAAAGTTCTTGGTAAATAGCGAATAGAATGGGTGCTGGAGCTGTTAAGGGCAGTTGTGGGAAGAGGAAGTGGTGTCAAATGACTAGGGAGACGGTTTGATGGTAAATGCAATTAACTAGAGGGAAGTTATTATGGTGTGAGGCAATTATAGAGGAATCAAACCAAAAGAAATTTGTTGAAGGTATTGGAAAGAATACTGAATGAGAGATTTTGTTACATTGCAAAGTTTGGTGAATAATAATATGATTTCATTGGCGGGGAAGGTGCAGTGGATGTTGTCCTCATGATAAAAAGTTACATGAAAAGAGGCTGGAAGGTAACCTTAAGCTCTACTGTGCTTTTATATACCAAGGGAGGTAGTGCTTTGGTGTTTAGGGAGGAAGAAAGTTCCTGTTAGTTAGGTTGGATGAAATTACACATAAAAGAACAAGGTCAGCAGTAATAACAGCTGTGGTAAAATGTTTGAAGTTAGGAGTTGGCCTGTAACAAGGATCAGAACTTGGCCCATTTCTCTTTGTACTGGTTATGGATTTATTCAGCGAAGGGATTAGGAATGAAAATCTATGTGTATCGTTATCTGCAGATGGTCTGGTGAATACCGCAGACCAAAGAAGAATGGCAAAGAAGAGTAAGAGAATGGCAGGAATCTCTTGAATGGGGTGGTATGAAGGTAAATGTGGGTAGAACTGAGGTTAAGGTATCCAGCAAGTAGGGAGACGACAGGTTACTTTTAGAAACAGAAAGGGCCTAGATTTGAAATACTTTAGAAAATTTCAGACACTTAGGGTCTTTTAAGGCAGGAGGGAGGGTGTGAAGCTGAGGTTGAAAGTAGGATAAAAGCAGCTTGAAGGAAATGGAGGGAGGTGGCAGGTAATGTGCAATGAAAGGATGCTAAATAAACTGGGAATAAACATCTATTGCACTGTAAGCAGACTAGTGATGATGTACGGGTCAGAAAAATGGGCAAAAAAAGGTTGGAGGAACAAAAGCCAGAGCAAACAGTAAAGAGGATGCCGAGGTGAATTTTTGGGATATTTCTACAAGAGAGACTGGAAAATGAAGAAATCAAAAGGGCCATGGTGGTAAAGATTACTTATTTGACACGAGGGTCCAGATTGAGGTGGAATGGGCACGTGGTAGGGATCAGGGAGGAGGTAGGGGTGATTGATTCGATTTGATTTTATGAAATTTAGGCATTCAAGACAAGCAATGAGGCACTTTCAGCGATTTAGCACTCAGGACACTGAAAAGAGGGACCTAGAGTGGTTGGACAGTAAGATAATATTCAGAGAAAAAAGGAGATGAAGTTAACGGATCTTACGGCAGAACTAGGAGAAAATCCCACAGTTGCACTAGAAGTAATAGTCGGGGAGGTTGGACAGCAAGACTGAAAAAAAGATGGAGGACAAGTCAAAAGGCTAAAAAGTGTGTGCAGCTAGGGACCGAATGGACGATGCAAATGCCCCTTAATAACGCCTGCATTGCACCACGTGAGGCGCACTGATGGCACTACCCCCTTGTGGGTGTGAGGAGGGCTTGTGTGGAACCTGTTAGGGGATGAAGGTCAAGAGGGAGACAAAGGATGAGATGGAGCAGTAAAGTGAAGGAGGGTTTAGAGAAGAACGGTTTAGTGGAGGAGGAAGCTTTCGATAGGATTATCTGGAGAAGGTGCATAAAGGTAACAGGCCCCTTAGTACAGGGATAGCGTTGGGGATGAAGAAGATCATTAAAAACAGCCTCCTGAAGTGTAAATACACATAACAGCATGGATGAATATAAATCAATGGAATCAGGTTGCAAACAAAGACCCTAATATAAAAAAAAAAGGCTTGTGCACAAATGCACCAGACCCTTTAAGCACATACTCGATTCTGACTATTGCCGCAAAAAACTAGATTTCAGCAATAAATCAGAGGTTTTCATGGGGGAATGGAAATTCTTGCATCACAGTATGAACCCCATAAGTAGAACACTGACTTCTGCTGCTTAGCGCAGACTTCATAATTAGCAGTACACATTCCAGCAGCAAAGTGAAATCCAACTGAATGATGTGTAACTACAGAAGAGCAATAGGACCCAGTGGTACAATAAATGATTGTTCAGTACAATCTAACCCTACCCAATAGAATGTGAAATATTGCAAAAGGAGAACTGGCAGCTGAGATATTCACACTGACAACAATCCTTGGGCTTTAAAGAGCGAGAAACTCCTATAAGTACAACAGCTCGAAATTTTTAAAAACAAACTGGGAATTCTTTTAGCGGGGACTCGCTAAAATATACTGTATAAGCGATTTTCGCAAAAGAGCGCAGACAATTCACTGGATATACAAAACAGGGTGGCAGGTGAAGGGCACCTAATAATAGAGAGGACTCTCGCAATGAGCCAAACACCCTCATTAAATTTGGCATGAGCCGTACCAATAAAGCATGAATTCGCGGGCATGTGGTAACTCTCGCCAGAAAATATGATTATGGGTTGATCCACGAGCAAGAGATCGTGCTGGACAAGGAACTGCTCAGTCCACGACTTTGCCAAAAAAACAGCGTATTTTTCCGTAGGTTAGTTTGAGGCAGTTTGCTGGTCGACAAAGGCCGCTGGGGGGGGGGGGGATGCATTTTCCCGAGATGTAACCGAGTACCAAGACCTTTCCCTGAAAAAAGTGGGACGCCATGTCCTAAAAACAAACCATAGAATTCTCTTGAAAATAATGTTTCCCACACCCAGATTACTTTAGAGATGCTATTCTACTCTAACCTAACCTAACCTTGAAAAAAAAGCAGGGGCTGGTGCAAGAAATTTGCGGGCGGGAATATCGAGGGTGAGCATTAGTGTTCAGGGTAGGAAAAGGGTTGTAGTTGGAAGGGGGTTGGTTTGGAATTTGTATCGGTAACACTAAAATTTTTCGTTTTCTATTTCTTTTTGTCCTGAATTCAGTATGCCATCCTTCCTCTGTAAACTACACACAAGGAGACACGTGATGACCATGCGAGACACGTGATGACCACCTACCACAAACCACGGACATGCGACCTATGAATTTATTCTAACATTCCTTCGCATTAGTTTGGTTATTTTTGGAAAATCCCAAATTCACCAGTGTTTGCTTGTTTGTCTGTTAATTGTCCACAGAGTCACTCTAAAAGTTAATGAAGGACCTCCATGAAATTCGTCGAACGGATGGGCTATATGCAAAAAAAATAAAATTAAAATAAAATAAATATATAAAACAAAGTCTTAAAATGGACCCAGATGCGGGTCCGTGATTTTTTCTTTTCCGTATTTCTTTTTTTTTTTTACCCTTGGCATTTGTCAGAATAATTGAGTCTAAATATACCATGAGTTTGCTCTCAGGTTCAACGACATCTAACAAGTGCTTCGAAGACAGACAAGCAAACAAGCAAGCGAGGTTGCAATGACAGGAACGTTCCCTTGGCTTCTGCAAGTAATACTGATTAAGCAATTTTCCGTTAGCTCTTGTTGCTCCAAATGAAAAAAGTAGTCAACGTTAGCATTTCGAAATTCATATAATGGCTCCATTTAGAATACATTCCTGG
>NC_089749.1:43200738-43228238 GCF_040412425.1 Macrobrachium rosenbergii | reverse complement strand
GGTGGATACCAAGATGGAAGAAAATATAAATGGAGTTACAGTAAAAGGAGTGAAAGGGGTTGCAGCTTGGGGCCGAAGGGACGCTTTCAGGAACCTACAGTGCACAGCGTGAGGTGCACTGACGGCACTAACCCTCTACGGGGTTATATCAGCACCGGCCTTCTTTTCGTTAAACGTCGTGTTCTGGCCAAACACAGTTCTCAAAAATAACATCTTTGTCTTACTGCAAAGAAGAGGCGGCCTCTCTAATTGGATTACAGACACTTATCCCTGGCCTGCCTCCGCCCACCCCAAACACACCCCCAGCGCCCACAGTCACCTTTAACCCGAGAAGCGAAGCCATAGCAACTCACCTGTCACAGGTACTACTGTATTAACCGTTACCCATCTTCTTGCCTCAAAACCCAGACTCTCTCTCTCTCTCTCTCTCTCTCTCTCTCTCTCTCTCTCTCTCTCTCTCTCTCTCTCTCTTTTAAGCGAGAGGTCGATGGTATAGAACGACTTCCCTCTTCCAATTTCTAAACTGATTCCTAAACTGGCTTTTGGGGGGAGGCTCCTAGCCGCATGCCTTTGACCAAAGGATGGGCTCAGTATCTTACATACAAACGGTCACCCATTCAAGTATTGCTCAAACCCGACTTTATTTACACCTATCAACAGGCCATAAAAGTAAGGGAAGGTACGATGGGATGGGGTGGCTCGTGACACCAGCCCTCGATGCATGGAAGGTGCCTGGAACTGGAAAAAACGGAAGTAAGGAAAGAATTCTAACCCCACTTTTTCGGTATTCTAGTATTCTTTGACTTAATATCAATGACATTCATTACGCTTTAAGGGAAAGAAAACTGATCTTTGATTTCAAACTAGATGAATTTTATTCCACAATATTTTTTTCAATTGTTGTACTGTTCGCGTGTACATACTACATAAAATGCATAAAATGTCATTTTAATACACAAACACACATACTGTATATATGATATACTGTATATACATTGTGTAATATATATATATATATATATATATATATATATATATATATATATATATATATATATATATATATATATATATATATATATATATATATATATATATATATGTGTGTGTGTGTGTGTGTGTGTGTGTGTGTGTGTGTGTTCGAATCTGATTAGTTAGTTTAGATACAACGATAAACAATCCACTTTGCCCCCTTGGCTATGAAGAGAGATGTGTGAGTAAAAGTCAAGAATGTCCTTGAAAACCCGCTTCCTTTTAGAAGCCAAACTCTTTTTCCTACAATAAAACTTACGCACTTGGGACGATAGTGGCGCCCAGATCTCGTAATTGCTATTATTATTCAATACGTGCACAAATTTATATGAAACAGGCCAAAGTGGTCGATTAGCTTGCTAAGACAGATTCCACCGAGCAGGATGTCGTTGTGCAAGACATAACGGACACTCATATATGGAGGTAAATCAACGTCTTCCACCAGTGTGTCTTTTCCCTTAGTTTGCCTGAAAGTTCTCCCGGCATATTTCGAGGCGAGGTTACTAAAGTGCTTGTGTCCTCATAAAAAGAGGGAGAAATAGTATACCTAGATCAGGAATATTCTTATCCAGGAAGATTTCAGGAAATATGGTAGTGTACCTAGATTAGGAATATTCTTATCCAGGAAGATTTCAGGAAAAATGGTAGTGTACCTAGATTAGGAATATTCTTATCCAGGAAGAGTTCAGGAAAAATGGTAGTATACCTAGATTAGAAATATTCTTATCCAGGAAGAGTTCAGGAAAAATGGAAGATATTGCCCCTGCAATAAATGCGCTGCATGAGTCAGACGACATTACCTCGGATGTGAGGCAAGTTTGCATAAGCAAATAAAAAAACATGGATATAAAAATCAAATAGGTTAGCTGAGTAAGAGAAAATAACATATTTGGTGATACCTATTTATTTATTTATTTATTTATTTTGATAAGTGGGATCTCATCTTTCCGTATTTCACTTTATATCCTTTTAAATCTTCCCAACGAACACCATATTCTTTGGAACCTTGAATTTTAAGTCAGTGACCCCTGTGGGCTTGTTCCATATGAACAGTTTTCATCTACTGAATAATAATAATAATAATAATAATAATAATAATAATAATAATAATAATAATAATAATAATATTACATTTTGAGGACAACAGATAAGAAACTAGTTTTTTTTTTGAGCTGACGGTAAATAACGTATATAGATGTTTATCCTTGAAGCCAATCGAATCGTGATTGGTGGAAGCTCTCGTGCTCACCGCCCACCAGAGGATGCAATTGAAATTCATCGGCCAGTCAAAGGCACAATAGCAGCTCATAATCATATCGACTGAGGATTTCTATCGTCAGCTTAAACATATAAAGACATTAATCAAAACTCGGTCTGTCGAAGTCAGTAGGAATAAGATAAACGTTTAAATTTGCAGACATTTATTGACTAGATATTCAACAAATTTACATGGCGACATTAGCATCGTTTGCCAGACTTCTGTGTTGGGACTGTTTATGAAACTTAGTGGTATTAGAATTTAAAGATCTAAATACTTGCAGTCATGTCAGAAATCTCCGTGACAAATTCGTATAAAACTTTGTTATGTTAGTGTGTTACACTGAAATATTCAAACGTCCTGAAAAAGCATTAAACATTTACAAACACCTTTATGTTAGGTTTTTCTGTTGAAAAACAAAACCTTTTTACATAGCAATTTTCCATTAACACATGTTTAAAACTAATAATTACATTTCAGTTTCAGATAAAAGTGCCTATAAATTTTAGAATTTCACGTTAAACTGCTATAAATTCTTATAAAACCTCATCCGAATATTTCTGCACGTCTAAAGAAATGCTGTGACCCAAAGGAAAATACTGTAATCTGAAAATATAAAGTGACTACTCGAAAGGCCTTACTCTGGCTAACACAAAACGATTATCTCCGTTGACAACTCCCTGTTCAAGTGCCTGAATCCGCTTGCATGGAAATTAATGCGCCTGCGCACGCACGCACCAACGAGCTGGGGATATTAATGCAACGTCTCATTTGGAAAATGCTCAGTAAGGCACGGCAGCCCCTGGACAACGAACCCCAACTTGTTGTCCTGGTTGTTTAACGCTTGGGTTCTCTCTCTCTCTCTCTCTCCGTTTCTTTCCATTCCTCTCTCATTATCATCTATCTTTTGTTAAACGCATTGCTTTCTTCATTTGTTTTCCTCTTATCTCTCTCTCTCTCTCTCTCTCTCTCTCTCTCTCTCTCTCTCTCTCTCTCTCTCTCTATATATATATATATATATATATATATATATATATATATATATATATCTGTTCGTTTCTTTCCATTCCTCTCTCATGATCATCTACCTTTTGCTAAACACATTCCTTTCTTCATTTGTTTTCCTCTCTCTCTCCTCTCTCTCTCTCTCTCTCTCTCTCTCTCTCTCTCTCTCATTTATCATTTTACTCTACTTTTATCCCTTTTCTTTATGTTCGCCAATCTCTCTCCTTTCTCCCTCTCATAAATATATCAACCGAGTCATTTATCTCTCAGTCTGTCTCTGCCTGTTCATTACTGCCTCTCTCTCTCTCTCTCTCTCTCTCTCTCTCTCTCTCTCTCTCTCTCTCTCTCTCTCTCCATCGCCGGGTATACGTGCCCGGGATACCCGGGGCATGAAACGAAACTTCCGCCATCCCAGGATGCTGGCCGCGACGGGTCTTCCTTCCTTATTGTATCACTAAACGCAATTCTGTTTAGGGTGGATCCGTCAACTCTCTCAGATGGGATCACTGAATGACATGGTAGCCTTCAAACTCGATGTGCCATTGATGTGAGCATATATACATAACATATATGTATACTGTATATATATATATATATATATATATATATATATATATATATATATATATATATATATATATATATATATATATATATATATATATATATATATATATATATATATATATAATGGGAGCGTATATAACCAGAATTTTAGGGTTCTTTATATAGCCACGAACTGTGATTATCCACAGTACGGCGTCACGCTATTCTGCGTCGTTATTTGGTAATATTTTTTTCGACCTTGAGGCTGTTCTCTGTGAAATAATGCTTATATTTCCGGAGGTCTGAAATACAGTTTTTAAAACACTGAGATTCATTCGTACCAATTCGATCAAAACTGCTTTTGAATTATATTTACAGTACAATGGTCATTGACTTTTATTAGGAATTATTTATATTTTATGAATTATTTATGTTTTATTCTTTAGATTATCCTTATTTGCAATCTCGTTAGATTGCGTGGTAACAATTTGAACTTCCCTTTTTTAAAACGCGAGGTGTTACTGACCCTGCTAAAAGCAACGCCAGGATATTACGTTTCGATTAACTACAGTTTATTGATTTTTTTAGTTTTTTGCGAATGCTTGTTTGTTCCTTGCATATATACTCAGTCACTTTTCATAGGCGGTATTAACAGAAAATATATTACCTTACTGACTGACTGAGATTTGAAATTTGGGTGTTGAAGACAAGTAAGTACCGGCATCTGCGGCCATGCAGCACAAGACACAGAAAAAAGGAGTTGGAGTGGTTGGACAGCATAACAGAGAGATCCAGAAAGCTTATAAGGGAGATAGTGTACAAGGGGTCTAAAGGTGGAACTGGGAAAAATCCCCACGGTTGTAATCAGAAGTAATAGTTAAAGGTGTTGGACATCAAGTTCGAGGAATGGAATTAAAGCCTAAAAAGTGTGTGCAGCAAGGGGCCGAAGAGATACTGTAAGCACCCTTTAGTAATGCCCACAGTGCACCACGTGAGGGGCGCTGACAGGACTAGCCCCATGTGGAGAGGACAAATATTCTCCATGTTCTAAGTAAATTATTTCTTATGATAAGAAAAAGACTATTTTATTAGCTATAAAAATCATATTCGTGTACTTCTCTCTTTTGCATCTCAGTCTAATTTTGTATTGTTGTTTGCTGGAGATGACAGCATCAGTCATTCCGAATTATAATTTATAAAGGGGAAGCAGCTTATTTCAAGCTTTGGTACAGCTGCCCCTGATTGATGTTTTATCAAAATTGTATATTTGACCTTTGTGAAATTAGGAGGTAAATTGCAGCAAATATCTCGTTCTCTGTCTCATACACTCTCATCCGTCATCTTTCTCTCTCTGCGTATTTCTTTGCTTGTTCCTCTCTCTCTCTCTCTCTCTCTCTCTCTCTCTCTCTCTCTCTCTCTCTCTCTCAAAAAAAAATGTGAAATTTTGAAAACGCAGAATTACTGCAACGCTTCTTTTTCAGAATCAAAACAAATAAAAGGTTTAACGCCACCAACAAGCAATACCCATTTTTTAAATAATTCCACCAAACAGTTGCGCTTCCCTTTCAAAGTCTCTCTCCTAGAAAAAGAAAAACATATTCAGTAAGTTTAGTTCCAGTGCGGCAAGCGTGCGCAAGGCCATCAGGTAACATCTAAAGATCATTTGCACAAATGATAAAAAGTCTTTATGATTTATTTGACTGTACGGAAATTTGTGCGATTCATGTAATAATCACTTCATAATTAGATTTAAGGGTGAACAAATAAACACGCTACTACGATTTCCTGTCATACTTTCATTCTCACACTCGTATACCGGAAACTGAAAAATATGTTTATTACAATCTTCAGTTACACAGTCCTCATCACAGTTCTTAAAGAGTCCTTTGGCACCGAAAAGACAGATGCGGCCTTCGCGAACTCGATCAGAATCTCTCTCTCTCTCTCTCTCTCTCTCTCTCTCTCTCTCTCTCTCTCTCTCTCTCTCTCTCGTCTTCTTTTCTCAAGTCTATTCACTGTATATGTTAGTCCACACGCATGTTTAGGGACATTATCTTTTAACTTATTCATCTCCCTTAATACCTTCCACAAATAAAATTATATATATATATATATATATATATATATATATATATATATATATATATATATATATATATATATATAAAATTTACACATATTATGCGCATCATATCTTTAGGTACATATATTTAAATAAATAATCAAAATATTGAAAGGAAGAACACTTGGCAAACAGAACAGTAATTTCATAGCAATTCGAATCCCTATTGTTTGTGTGTTGATGGAAGAGCAGAATCATAAATGTTTCAGTTTCCGATGAAACTACGATCGTTGTTTTCAATGTGTTAAATAAGTCACGTGTAACTCCGCACAGTTCAACGGCTGATTTATACGAACATGAAGTTTTTAAGACTAGATTGGCACACTATTGATACAAACAAGATTCGGGGCCTCACGCTCCTCCAGAAGGCAGCCAGTCCAAGGGCCTCCTCGGCCAAGTGCTGACGCTCAGCAACTTCTCCGTCGTTTGAGCGAGTTTCGTAAGTGTCAAGTTCAGTGGGACTAGATGCTGTTCAATCCATTCGGATACAGTTGCCGAATTGTGGTACTGAGAAAGCACTCCCAGGGCTTCCTCTCGCAGGTCAGACAGGCCGAAGGTTAGCCTCCGAAGATCCACTGTGGCTTCCCGTATCCTTTTCGGAGGGGAGAAGTTGTGATCGATGTTGTACTGCGTCAGCCAGCCTCCCGTCTCCTGCGCTTCCTTCATCATGCGTCTGATGTCGTCCCTCACACTAATATAGGAATGCAAAAGGGAGGCGACGTTGGCCCCCGGGAAGGCGCAGTTCCTCGACGCCCAGAGGTGGGGGTCACGCGCTGGATCAATGACGACGTGAGAGGGGCAATCCAGAAGGGCGTGGACGTCGTGCAACGTGGCGGGCGTTAGGTAACCCCTCGAAGCTGTCAACAAAGACAGGACGAGAGACGGAGTCGAGGGCGGAAGCAATTCGCAGAGGACAGCGAAATGGTCATATCGTGACCATCCTGTTATGATGATTCCAGCCACCGACAGCCCCGAGTAGGATTTCATCCGACGGCCGACTTCGATCCACGCCAGGGTATTAGCCGCGTGTCTGGCCGCATCAGGCATGAGGGCGCGGGGACCAGTGGCTCCCTTGAATGCTGGGGCCACCCACACGTTGGGAAAACTGCGGCGTAGGTGCGAAGTATGTAAGGCGGCACCATTCTTGTCACGTCAGGGCCATAAGCCCAAACTGTGGGTTCAACCAAACCTGCCAGTGTGTGCAAGAGAGTGGTAGGGGCGTGTCTCAGCATGTCGTCCCAAATCAGCACTCGGGCGCCCCACTGAGACTTCACGTGCCTTGCAATTTTACTCACATGCTCCACATAAAGCTGAAGAGGAGCTATGTTTCGCCCGCGGCATACTTTGCAGGTCCCTAACGTGAAAACTTCGTCTGCCCCTATGTGGATTAACTTGGTGGGTGCCACTGACATGATTTGGTCGATAGCAGCGGTGACCAGGCGGGCAGTGCCCGGCTGCGAGGGGCAAGCATCGGCTGGACTGTCTCCCTCCCTCAAAGACGCCCACTGAGGAAGCTTAAGAGCGAATTCGAGATGTCCAAGACTCTGCATCAAATGGATCACAGCCAAGCCTTTCCGCTCTGCCGCTCCAGTTATACGAACAACCTCCGTCGGGGAATAAGCGTTGTGCGCAGAGAGATTGGCCAAGGGCCCCGTGAAAGGAAACATGTCTTCCCATTCGATAAGGACGGCGGTAGCGCCAGCCTTGCTGGCTATGCCCATGATATCTTCAATAATGGACACTTTAGGAGCTCCCCCTTTGAGGTCCAAGTGCCACACTTTCTCGCGGGGCGTTTCAACGCCCTGCTGCGTCTGCAGATCCCTCCCTACAGTCTGCTTGTGGGGCGGATTCGCCACTCGAGGCGTCACTACGAAAACGGGCCTTTGGGAGGCGTTAGCGTCGGTCAGCAGCAACACCCTGACTGCGCCAATCACGATCAAGACCGCCAAAGCGATCGCAATGTGACGTCTGCTGCATACCCTCATGACGTCACCTTTTGGGGTACTTTTTACGTGGGACGACCTTAACAGCGACGGAGGGCACTTCGAACCGCGAAAATGTCACAGACAGAATCATATAATCACCACAACTCCGAGCTGGTAGTCTTTGGCACAGTGCGAATGACCCGAAGGTTCGACTCCAATGTCCAAAAGATCATGGTCGACGTCGGGGCCGCTTTCCTAGGACTCCTAGGACTCGACAAACCTCCCGATGCGTGACGCCCGTCCCAACGTTTGTTGAATTGCTACTGGACAACCCGGACGGCACAACCCCGTGCAGAAGCCATCCAACAGTCATTCAACGCCTGGCCGAACGAACGAACGAACGAACGAACAAAAACGGATGATGCTCAGACACGCGATGTATTACACTGCTCGAATTCTACGCTACTTTTTCTACGAAGTGCTTCCCTCGGTTGTAGTAGTTTTGCAATTGTCCACACGTCGGCAAAGTCAAACTCTCATTGGGCGAATTTCACAGAAATAGCGATATTATAGGGAGTAATAGGTCAGACTTCATCTTTATAAACATTATTAGTTACCGACTTATTGTCATTATTTTTCCATATTTCGACATTGATATAAACAACAAACGGAGAAGCACAGGAAAGAAAAATCACCTGAAAAAAGTTCCTCAAGTAGTGAAGGCGAGATGAATAATCACGGAATATCAACATACATTTAAGCCCGACAAAATGACCTGGAAATACCGTATGTCTTGTGCGTAAGTGCACAGCCAAATAAAGAAACACAAACGTGCACTTATAAACTATAATACGCATTATCGAAAGCTTATTAAAAGATGCAGATGAATATATAAAAATGCCCATAATAATAATGTCATGCAGAGTAAACAGAGGCAGTTCCTATCTTGAATATCTGACAAATGTTCCCCTCCAAATGTTTTGTGGAGGCAACTGTTTCCTTTTGCTTCTTGGGAGACTCGAAAATTCATAATTTTCAGCCTTCAGTGTACAGAACAAATCAATATATCAAATCAATATATTAAATGGAGTAAAATAATTATATATATATATATATATATATATATATATATATATATATATATATATATATATATATATATATATATATATATATATATATATATATATATATATATATATAAATATATATAATATATATATATATATATATATATATATATATATATAATATATATATATATATATATATATATATATATATATATATATATATATATATATATATATATATATATATATATATATATATATATATATATATAATATCGTGGTGATTCTTGTAAATGTCATGATTCTGATTCTCAGAAAGTATACTCTAGGATGTGGTTGCAAGGCTGATGATACTTTTTAACATGGATGTGTCCCACTACAGTTGATCAACCATCCGGTCCAAAATTCACCTTTTTTATATGTCGACAGAGGCTCCGTGGATTTTAACAGGTGCCTAAATCATTCCTTCTCTCTCGGAATTCGAAGTCTAGACATATAATCTATATCTAGGATCCAGAAAATTTCTTTTCTGGATCCTGGATCCTGAACCTATCGCTGGAGAGGAAAATGTATGTACCTACGCGCCCACGTTCATGCATACCCATGCCTATATGCGTAGACCTATGCGCGAGTCTTTGCGCTCCGTAAATTCGCAATCATGTGTTGCGCTTACGACCGTAGAGGATTCTGCGTGCGGACGTACGCAGCTAATGATCACGTGATTCTGGCATTTAGTATAGTTGCCATCGCACTCAGTGTATTTCTCTTATACTCGTTAAACCATCAGATTTATTAAGCTAACTTCTCTAACGCACACAATATATTCAACGACGCATCTAAAAGATCATCCAGCCATATTCAGTATATCTGTTACGTCTTTTATCCAGAAAAACTATGAACATCAGCATGAAAAAAGCAATCCTTCAAATACCAAAAATTTCAGGAGAAAAAATAATAAGAAATTTATTCAAAGTAATGACACCAAAAAAAGTATCGCCAAATAAAAACATGTAAAAAATGCGCCAAAGTTTCTTTGGCGGAATCTAGTTTTCTGTAGAGTCGCTACAGCGTATAATCAAGAATACCGAAAATAGATCTATCTTTCGGTGGTCTTGTATAATGCTGAAAAATAATAATAAAAAAATAATAATAATAATAATAATAATAATAATAATTAAAACCATTGATACGACCAGGCAGTCTCCCACACCCCACTCCCCAACCCCCCTCCAACTCGTAAGAATTCCACTGGAATTCACACTTTAACTGCTGAACTACTTTGTGGACAGGAAGGCAAACAACTGATTTCCCGAAGTGTAGGAACAGGTGATTAAATAACCAACGCGGATCTCTCCCTCTGAGGAATTTACTCAATACCCGCCACTGAATTAAGATTCATAATTAAAAGCTCATATTTAACGTACAAGTAAACATTTGCTTCAGTGAACATGCAGTTCGTGCCATTAATGAAAATATAAAACCAAGTAGCTATCAACTATTCTTTCGTCGATTAAGGTCAAAGTTACAGTTTTATTTATCTTTCCTGAAGATTAAAAATAATGTTCTAATGTGCAGGTTATCTACAGTATTATCTATTTTATTTTTCCTTGAATAATTGGTGAAGGTCAGTTTTTTTACTTTAGATTCATGTTACTGTGACACTGATAATTTTAAACATGGCTTAGGTTATACATATATATATACTTATATCATCACCATTCTTATACAAAAGTCAATATTTACCATAACAATACAAAACACGACGAGGAGATTTAGAAAAGTTGCTGGTGAAGGGAAGTAGCGCTTAGTCATAGAAAACGAAGTCTTCCTCCTGGGTAACTATGAATTGAGACTATTTAGGGACATGAGATGTACAGTATAGTACGAAAGATCAGTTCCTACCCTCCAGGCTGGAGGATTACCTCGTCGAGAGAGAGAGAGAGAGAGAGAGAGAGAGAGAGAGAGAGAGAGAGAGAGAGAGAGAGAGAGAGAGAGAGAGAGAGAGAGAGCGTTCCATTTTTCTTCCTGTGATGGATGCCTATCCTTCATAGTCTTAAGATAAGCTTCATTGCTAGCTGCATGGCAAGGGCAGTGGTATTAGCACAGACACCGGTGGGTATGTGTACGTGTTATCAGGGCTTTGGTATTGGTCTCTTCTCAATGGGCAGGTCTTCCCTCAACGTAATCCAAAACATCGAATCTTTTCATGATGTTAGTCACTTTTGATGTTACCTTAAGAGCAGTTAATATACTTTTTCTATGATCATAAACTTCCCAGTAGTTTTGCACATACCGTATATAGACCGCATTTGTTGTTATGAGAGCGTTGGCGAAATTTGACTAGAGAAGTGCTTTCCTCGAATTTCAAATAAATGGTTTTAAAACTTTTTTAAAGTTGATACAATTCACTAAAAATAACATACCTCAAAAAAGCATGAAAAATGGCTGTTCTTCCTGTCATGCGTTCCCAACTAGAGTAGAGTGTTGGAGAAAAAGTTATAGTTAGGGGAATTTGCAATAGACACCGAAGCCTGGTAGGGAGCGGCAGTGGTTTACAAGGAGGCATGAGAACAACCATATTGGTTAAGTTTTGGCAACAGATTCGATACATAAAACTACGACAATAACTTTTTTGTTAAGTATGGGATTAAGGACAAATGGAAAAAGTGCAAAATCGAGAATAGGAAAAGTAGAGCATATCGGATAACGAGAAAGAGAACGCAAGGTAACGATTAAGAGTGAAAAAGTTACGGATGAATAACATTCTGATGATTATAAAGAGAATAAGATGACTGAGAAAATAAAAGATGACTCAGATGAGAAAGAGAAATAGGCTGCTAAAGGAGAGGATGAAAACTGAACGAGAAAAATAACAAATGAAGGAGGCAAAAATGTTAATGATGAAAGAAGGAGGAAGAAAATTTCCGAAGAGAAAAGGTGATTGTGAAAACTAAGAATAATGAAAGAAAGAGAAGAACGAGACTGTAAAACAATGGGGAAGACGATGAACAAGAAAAGAACAAAGAGTAGATAACATAAAGAGAAAAAGAACAAGTAATAAGGAAGAATGGGAGAGAGGAAGAGAGGAATAAGAAAATAGATAACCAATAACATACCGAGAAGTACGAAACAAGGACAAGTAGAATTTTTCCTAGTGACACCCGACTGGCCATCTCTTCGCACATTCTGTCTTTGCTTCTGTTTTCCCGGATCTCATATCACTTCCTTCAAAGGTGGTTAAACCCCTCCTGTGATCCTTCTCTTTGCTGCTTCTTGTTTTTTCGGGTCTGGGCTAGAAAAGTGCATTGAACTGGCCGTCTCAGTGGCCTCTGCTCTTGAAAGGAAGAGAGAAAGAAAAAGACGAAATGGTTCCGGTCCAGCTGGATGCTTCCGCACTCCTGTCTCCGGAAGAGATTATTTCAGGACACAGAGAGGAGATGAGTTCTGTCTCTTTACCATCACGCGAGCTTTGCTCTGAGAGAGAGAGAGAGAGAGAGAGAGAGAGAGAGAGAGAGAGAGAGAGAGAGAGAGAATGTCCAGGTATACAGTCTTTGCTTTAAGGAAGTGACTTCATGCTCTATCAGCCATGGCCCCGCTTCGGTGCGCAAATGTTCACGCAAAAGGTTACTTTTGACGAGTGTGTGGCGTCAAAGCTAATCCTCTTTGCAATTTCAACACCGTTAAAGTTAAGTATACCTTAGTTTATCCAGACCACTGAGCTGATTAACAGCTCTCCTAGGGCTGGCCCGAAGGATTAGATTTATTTTACGCGGCTAAGGACCAATTGTTTACGTAGCAACGGAATTGTGGAATCCGAACCACATTAAAGCGAGAAATGAATTTCTATCACCAGAAATAAATTCCGCTTATTCTTCATTGGCCGGTCGGAGATTGGAATTCGCGGCCAGCAGAGTGCTAGCTGAGAACGGAACCCACCCACCCAACGAGGAACCTTCATCACCGTTCACGTGTTACATGTGATTTTTTTAAAATAATGTTTTCACAGATCTCCTTATTGACGATATCAAGATGACAGCTTTCAGTTATCGGAAAATCTCGCTGTAATATACAATAGTGTGACGTCACTTTTTTCCTTTAAAGATGGAGAAATAAACAGGAATTGCTATCTTGGTATCTGAGAAGTAACGAACGCCAGGAAGATCAGCAAAGGTTTTCTGGCATATTTTGAGAATTTGCCAACAATCTTGCTGCAAGTAGCTAATGCTACTATACTAGCAACATTAAAAAAGAAGTCTTTGCCTTTATACCTGTGACACCTAAATGAATGGAATGAGCTAGACTCATTTCGCACCAGTATGAAAAAATGGTGCGAATCTCAGTGGTGCGAGGGAAACCAGAGATCGTGCTTGTGAGAAAACACCGCCTCTACCTCATACGTCATCTCGTGGAAAAAACAAACCCATTAACTGGACACGCTTCGTTGCTTCTCAGGTAGCAGTCGCGGCCTAAATATCCCATTATGTCTGGATGTTATATTGTAGTAATTACCGTATTTACGTATCAGGGAGCAGCAATTACGCTTAATGCAGTAGTTTGCGCGCTGTATGGGTGGCAATGTTGCACTGGAAGCGGAAAGCGGGTGGAGTCACTATCGCGATACAATGACACGGGAAGAATCCGTTTTTATAAACTTCGTTTTCGTTTTTCACTTTTCCTCTGACCTGATATCTATCTCATACATGTAATGTCAAGTTGCAATAATAACAGTCGTTGCAAATTGATTGAAAGTGTTTACAATGTTATTTATTCGTTTGGAAATATCGTTTCGGGTTATTTTACGTTCTTGATACAATGTAGTTTCTTAGTATTTTCACATCGTTCCATTATCTTAAATTATGAGGCTTTTTTCTTTAATGTGTGGTAATTCTATATGATTATCTTTCAGTGCTAAACGACAAGGCACCGTCTAATCATCTTGCATATTTGGATGATCTATTTCCCTCTTAAGCCAAAGCCTGCCGTTGCACAAGGCCCGCTTGAAAGCTTGCCAACGTAAGGCCAAAAGGGACTCTTCTGTCTACAGAAACTATTACTATAACTGCACTACTACTTCTAGCACTGTTTTTATTATTATTATTATTATTATTATTATTATTATTATTATTATTATTATTATTATTATTATTATTGCTGAATAAACGAAAATTAATTCAATAACATTACACTACAACTAAGCTTCAGTACAATATGATGTCAAGTGGGAAATGCTTACTCAGGGTGAGAAAGCTGATGTCCTTTCTGACGCCGTCAAACCCTCTATATAGAAAAGGCGTATAAGTGATATATATATATATATATATATATATATATATATATATATATATATATATATATATATATATATATATATATATATATATATATATATATATATATATAAAGTGAGACTATAGCCACAATACGATAGGGAAAGTAAGACAAGGCTGAATATAATTTTAAAAACTGGTTACAATAAATATCAAGCGGAAAAATGAGTAGACTGATTAAGGAGAGGACCACATAGCTCATGTGCTGCGTTTCAACCTCTGTTACAACGTTCTTGACTCGTGACAAAGCCAGACCATCTCATTATGCAACACCGCTTTGTGGTCTGGGGAGGCTTCGCTTCGAGACCGCAAGGGGGAATGTGTGAAAGATATTTTTCGCAGACTGAACTTTCCCGCTGAAATCCCATTTACTGAAGTGATTCACTTCTCAGCGACACCACAGTTGGAAAGTGATTTTTATCAAGCACTCAGATTTCGCAGCTGTTTCTAAATACCAGATACTTTCACCCTAACATAACTATCCATTACCAGAATAAAATATACCAACAAGTACCCCTGCACTCCGACCACTTGTTACTTAGCTCTGCATCAAAGATGAAAGTGAAACGATTCAGTGGTGCCTTCAGGGCACTGAAGTCTTCATCGCGATTCTCCATCTAGGAAACTTGGCATAGCTGACTGTGCTGTGACAATGAATCAAGAAGTCTCGTTTTCTGGTGCTTTCAGCATCTTGGCGTCAAATTTTTAGTTTAGAGTTCAAGGTCTGTGGCGAAATTGGTGAGAAATAGAAGTACCCCATGTTTATTAAAGCGGTTTCACCAAGAGCGTGCGCAACTTTAATCTTACCTCAATAGTGTCCTCTCATGGCTAAAGCTGGTGGCAAGAAGTTTAAAAATGTCAGAAAACGCGACCTAGGGACTGAATCAAGCATGAACGGAGGGCTTCCCTTTAGGCAAAGATGGCCTTGGTCCAGGGCGTGGGAGCACAGTGCACTTGGGATCTGGGAACTAAATCATATCTAAAAAGAAACTACCTTATCGTGAATCCTCTCAGAAAGTCATTGTAAACAAACGAAATGACCTTTTGCCGGTTTGAAAAGAACCGTTCTTTTATTGTAAGCTCTAAGACACACTGACAATTATTTCATTGCTTTCTAAAAAGACTTGCTTTAGGTACCTTTCTCACTCATTTTTTTCGTAGATTTCTGTCATAGTATAATGTTCATTGTAATAAATTTAGCAAACAAAAAGTAATACTTTTACCTTTTTTCATAGATTAGCTACCCCACTTACACACCACAGGCTTAGATTATATGCTTAATATATATATATATATATATATATATATATATATATATATATATATATATATATATATATATATATATATATATATATATATACACACATACATACATATACATATATATACAATATACATATATAAATTTTTGTCACTTACACGCACGTAATTCCTTTATATTAAGTCAAGATATAATTGAATAACGAATTAGCTGTACCTAAGGAATAATTGACATCTAGAAGGCATTCTAATTGATAAGTGCTTTTGCCCCGAACAGGATTCGAGCCTGGTTGTGGGACAGAAGCACTCAACTGTAATTCCCGTTGGGTCCAAGTTATTCCCAAAGTATGGAAATTCGATATTAAACAAAATTTATATATATCAAGGTCTTAGGACGTTGGCAGACACATACACACACACACACACACATATATATATATATATATATATATATATATATATATATATATATATATATATATATATATATATATATATACATATATGTATGTCTGTATGTATGTATACACACACGTATATACTACTGTATGTATATATATATATATATATATATATACGTATATGTATGTCTGTATGTATACACACGTATATACTACTGTATATATATATATATATATATATATATATATATATATATATATATATATATATATATATATATATATATATATATATATATATATATATATATATATATATATATATATATATATATATATATATATATATATATATATAAATAGAATATATTTCATAAATAGAATGTTTCATATGATTACCTTTCCATTCCTCAGCAGGTAAAATTTGTTGAGATCAGTGTAATTTTTCGGTTCAAAGAGTCTGTTTTCATTCTTAAGTGAATTTTAATCTGCTCATGAGCAGTTGTTGAGGCATTTGGATCATATTTGGTGGCATCATTTCTCTACAGCCTAATGCGCCCTCAAGACATGCAAAAGTTCGCAGAAGACGATTTAAGTAAAATGAAAAGGGAAGAAATGGTCAAGGCTTTGAAAACACTTATCGATTTGAGCCTCGGCACCAGGAAAGACAACGTGAACAGGAATGACTGCGTCCCTACCACCGTTATGGAGCGGAAACAAGAGGAATTGATAACAGAGCTTCGTGACTTCAGCGCCAGACGAAAGAGGCTTGAATCGGAGCTCGCAGTCCTAAGCGGTAATAGCAATTTGAAGAAATCTGTTATGTAAAAATCAGCGTTACCTCGAACTGAAGGGCTGAGAAGAGATCACGGAATCACGAAACCCAGTCGTTCTCGGAGCTCCATGATGTAGGAGGCGTGGCGATGCTGTTATGAACAAAGATGATGATCAGAAAATAAAGGGAACTCCGCTTGATACAACGGGGGGATGCCCATCTGGAAGGCATTCACCGTTTGGCTTAAGAGGAAAAGGGTCGTTTTCGTTTAAATCCGATCAAAGCCGATTCGAGATCGTTTTTTGGCAACAGTGTCTACTCTTAAAACACCCTGGGGAGACCTGAGTAAAATATTCATGAAGAAAGATCTGCATCCTCATGTCCAAAAGGACTGCATTAGACTTAGAGAAGTGAAGAGAGAGAGAGAGAGAGAGAGAGAGAGAGAGAGAGAGAGAGAGAGAGAGAGAGAGAGAGAGAGAGTCCAAACCTGAGAACCATATTACAGTGTCCTCTACATTGCAGTTCGACGAGAGGTCATTGCAAATGGTAGAGTGGTCGGAAATTTTAGACCATAATTTTGTAATAAAGTAAAGTTTGTGATAAAAATTTGTTCTCGAAATATTAATTGGTTTATTAAAGTTACATAATGGAATCCTAAGTAAAATACTGTTAGATTTTCATTTAATTCGGTTACAAGAGATAAAATGCTTATCAATTTACTGATGCAGGATTTCCCTGCTTAGAAGTCCGACTATTGAAGGTGAGGAGCTGCGTCGTGGTATGGCTGTTTTGATCAGAGATTGCTTATATAGTGATTATGAAAATGACATTAATCAGTTGATGACCGACCAGGTTGGGTTCCGTCAACGGCCTCTTCCAAGATCTGGTGTTTGGTGCTACTTTCTTCTCACCCCAGGACTCCCCTTCCTTCAGAAACACCAGTTTTGCATATTTTTAGGAACATGAGTATATAATAACCCAAATTTAGAGTCACATTGATCGGGACAGGATGATTTTCTTGTTATTTGGCCAGTGGTTAATCTGTCATTTTTGAAAACTGATTGTACATCATTTCAAGACTACAGTATATGTTGGTATTAAAGAAGTATTGTATCGTACGTCATTAAGCTTCTCTTCCACGAAGGGCAAGTCTATTGCAAGGGACCAAACGGAAATGATTACTGGAACAACATGTGAAAAAAATTTTTAAGGCAACTCGTTGACCATCTGCTACTGAGTCTGCAAATTATTTTGGTGGCCTTTACAAAAATAAACTATAGAGAATTGGAGAGCGGTCGTGAAAATGTTGACGTTCCCACTGAAGCGTCCATTCCAATTCCAGGTGACCGAGTATCCGGCGGAAAAGTGAGAGACGTCTTCAGCAACTCAAAGCCAGCAAAGCACCCTCCCGGCACTTTCGGTATTCCACCAGGAATTTTTATGCTGTAAAATGCAACATGGATTATATGATATAATCCATGTTGCATTTTACAGCATAAAAATTCAAAACAAAAGCAACGGATAAAATTTATATCCATTGCTTTTGTTTTGAATACTATTTTTGTAAGCAGCCTATCCACTTTCGTTGACAAAGTCCAGGTTATTCACAATTTTCAAAGTAGGGAAACTCAAAGAACCAGTAACGATCGTGGAATTGTATCGGGGCGTTACCCAAGTTAGACGATCCCGTACTCAACACCCGACTTGAACATCGGCTTTGCTCTGACGAAGTACAGTCCGTGGCAAAGAAGGGAAGGAAGGGGTTGCCAGGAACGGATCATTCTTTCACGCTTATTCTCTGACATTGCCAGAAAAATAAAAGCGCCTCCCTATACTGTATATTTGTAGATTTTGCAACGGCTTATGACAAAATTCACAGAAGTAAACGAATAAAGTCATTGTACCGAATGGGATGTGGTTCAAATATCAAACGCGCAATTAGACTCTCATTACAGGTTGTTCCACCAAGTATCATCATCGTTAATATTTCCGTAGAAGCAGAAGCTGGGGTGCGACAAGGAAGCACAAGTTGCTGCTTTCTCTTCACAGCTCATTTGCGCTAATGCACAGGACGCATGGCTTGGCTATCTGCACCTGCTGTTATTGATGGATGACTGTTTTATTTTGTAACGGAAATTTCAAAAGGTACTGGACATTTGCCAGTCATATGGCATGAAATGAAATCAAAAGAAAAATCAGCGCATAAATGTTCACGGTCCATCACTGACTTTTGTCGAAGTAACGGTTGGATGCTATAATAATTAGTGTACTAAGGCAACACACTCATGAATGAGTCAATTCAGGCAGAGGAGCGCATAAGGAGCCAAGCTAAACAATTGTGGAAATTTCAGTCATTTTTATCTGAAAATACAAATACTCCGTATGGTGTTAAATCAAGGTTTGGCCAGCTGCTCTTGAATAGCATAATATTTCATGAGTGAAAGACAAGGTTGAGTTCTAATTAAAAGAAAAAAAATGCAAGGGACGTGGATTCAAGTAGCCTGCGGAAATTATTTGGCTTTGGAAGGACCGTTAGTTCAGCTTATGTCTTTATAATAATTCAGCTTAAGTCTTTATAGTCAGGGGACCAAGGACAACAGCCCTCATTAAACAAGAGCAGCTTCGATTTCTTAGAGAGCTGCAATTCCGAACCTATACGATACTAGTTACTTTACAGTGGTTATTGGCAAGGCCATTCAAGTGCGTTCCCCAGTGGAAATTTATACCAATGAACTAAGACAGTGCGAACTAGACCCCTTAGAAGGCCAGACAGTAAAAATCAAAGAAAATGTCAGTAGCGAATCTTCACGGCGGATGCCATGTTCTCTTGAAATGCCCTCTACTGCAGGGACCCCAGAGAAAACAACATGGAAATAAATTTTAACTCTATAAAGGATGTCATGAGACACGGCAACACGTGAATATGTACTTGAGAATTATTTGCGATTGCTGATAGGCTTGTTTTCTGTGTTTTTTCCGCTAAACTTGATCTTATGTTCAACTAAGTGTAACATTTGATAGAGAACGAATATTATCTAACTAAGAACTTTTAAACCATATTTTATTATGAAATGATGCAACTGTATTTTAATGCCATGTGGATGAGATGACAAGCCTTACATCCTATCCAATCAGATGTTCGTGGTGCTTATATGCCGACTGCGTCTGACAAGTCTTAATGGTTACCCTTCCAAGTAACGAATGGAGTCAGTGGTGCTCCAATAAACTATCACGTTTATGAAGAAATGATTTTGAGAGACCTCTTCATTCGTTTACCACACCTCAGTTTGGTAGATCGAATCTACAGGTCCACACCAGACCTCTTATCCCTAGAAGACCGTACCACACTTCGTGAGCCGCGCTGGAAGAGGCCGACTTAATGTCAACCAAATAAACATTTTTTTACTTTTATTATTTCATTTCATTTGTTTGCTGCCCACGAGGGCTCTGGCATAGTTTGCGCAGGAAATTAACGATCCTGCGAAGAAGCTAAATTAGTAAGAATGAGGGGGGCCAGTAACCGTTAGCGTCTTTTCTCTGAGGCCATCCACTCACCATATTGCAATGTCATCGATGCCAGCATTAGCGGCAGTAACTTATTTTTATTATTAGTAGTAGTAGCGGTCACAATATCACCAGCAGCAGCGGTGATAGTAACTTATTGTAATTGTTATTGATGTTAGTCGCAGTAACAACAGCAGCTTACCATCACCCATCTGGGTGATCCGGCCACCCTCCCCTTGTGACTTCTCAAAGGACGAGAGTTCGAACAGGGATGATGAAAGGTGAATAGGGGAAGTGAGGAAACGACAAGTAATAAGACGATGAAAAACGGAAGGTGATACAAAGGACACAAAAAGTAGGCGACAAGACAGAATCTAGAAATAAAAGTGAACACGATTCAAAAAGAGGCAGAAAGGAAACTACATTAAACAGGGAAGTATACAAAATGGTAACGATAACAAATCGAGAGAAACAGAGAAACGGTCTCAGTCGCCACAAGCCTCAACCCCCATCCCAGTCATAACGGTCTCTCACTCTCTGTAAGGGACGCCGAAGATCGCTCTGGAACGACGATGCACCACCTTCTCTCTCAAGACAGACTCGAGACTGTCGCTGAGGACAGACACTGGATGAGGTAACTGTGGGGACGGGGGATTTGACAGTGTCGGATGGGACAGACTGAACTTAAACCCTGGCATGATTTCTGTAAAAGATCTAAAAAGAAGGAAAATTGGTTTAGATGGACTATATTGGAAATATGTGTATTGAAAGTGATTTACAACTAGTGAATGGAAGTGTTGGGCAAACACATTATATATATATATATATATATATATATATATATATATATATATATATATATATATATATATATATATATATATATATATATGTGTGTGTGTGTGTGTGTGTGTGTGTGTATATATATATATATATATATATATATATATATATATATATATATATATATATATATATATATATATATATGTGTGTGTGTGTGTGTGTGTGTGTGTATTTTGGTAGTCTGATAGCAGTACAGTTATTATCGTCACTTGTTCAGCATATCCTTGCATAACCTTGGATCACTCGCCCGCTCGCGCACATACGCACACATATATATATGTGTATAATTATACTGCCACGCAATTACCACAATAATCTTATAATTGTTGTCATGTAACTAGAATAGAAATTCATTTCTATACAATGTGGTTCGGCTTCCACAATAAGCTGTAGGTCCCGTTGCTAGGTAACCAATTGATTCTTAGCCACGTAAAAAAATTTAACCCTTCTGGCCAGCCCTAGGAGAGATGTTAATCAGCTCAGTGGTCTGGTTAAACTAAGGTATACTTAACTTTTTGCATCCGTAAAATGTATTGGCACGATTCTCACGACGAAAACCTTCTTGGAGAGAGAGTGTTGGGGGGCGGGGGGAGGGATCCCCCAGACGGTAGGTGTTGGATGGGGGAATTCAGCTGGTAAATAACGCAAGCTGGCTGTGATTTTTGTGAAGAATTCCGTAAATTTGTCGAAATATTTATCCACCTATGTAAATCATGTTCTCATGCCTAGCCTTTTTCTTTTCTGAGAGATCAGGAGGTTCCAAGGAAGAAGTTATCATACAACAAAACTAGTTAACTAGCGTACGTGGGCAATATCGGATGTAATCGAATTTAACTGTTAACGTTGAAGGTTGAATGACGTCAGCACAGTCGATTCAATTTTCAAGAGCTATTAGGCGTAAATTTCATGCTAAAGTGTCCAGACTCCAAAGTCGAGTTGACAACATAATATATAACGGCTATTAAGGATATCTAAGGTGTGTGACGACTCTTGAAGTAAGCGTGTTACAGCTGTCTCGGTGTTCATTTCAGTCAGTTGATTTTAAACCAGTACCGATCATTTTTTTTTTCATAATTGCAGCTGTACATGAGTACTGAATATGCAACTACGGTGCTTTCGGAACGGTAAGTAATTTTGCGTATTCAGTTAAGACGTTGGGCGTGACGCATGATATTGTATTGACGCAAATTATACGGCGTAACGACTTGACTCTTTTCAGCCCAAGATGAAGCACGCAAGCGCACGCGTTTATACCTCACTGGCATGTTAATTAAAACTACATTTTATAAAACCAGCGACCATAATGGCGAGAGTATGATGACATTCTCCTGATGTACTCATTCTCATCCAGCTTTTCCTAAAACATGACGGCTCTTGAGATGAGGTTCCCTGATTTAAAACCAAATACTCATTAATATGCGGATTTATTTATGACAAGTCCGCTATATGGTTTCCACAACGAATGTTAATGAAAGGAATTTGAATTTCAGGTAATTATTTGTTAAATCAAATTTTCGTTCCCTGAATTAATCGTTTATTTTACTCGGCAAAGACGACAGTTTTTTTTTCTATTTCTGAAACGAACTAAATTTGTAACATCTTTACACATCAGCAATTGCAATACCATCAAGTTAGTTAACTTCAAACACAGGACTGTAAACGGCGCAAAACAAGTAAATAGTGAAACCCAAGTAGAAAACGGTATTTAGAGAACAGCTCCAGTGTCATGTCGCAGAACCAAACTTGAACTAGACCGTGCGTTGTTCTAGAATAGAGTTTTCCCATAGCATTTATGCGCCGATTCCCACGTTGTCTATCGAGCGATAAACAATTGGGTTGCAGAAGCATTCACAATATAAATCAATAATTAAAAACATGTGTTGAGACTGCAGATGTGATTCACCGTATCGGACGATATGGGCCTACAGGTATATAATGCTCTTGTGTGTATGTTTGTGTGTGTGTGTGTATATACATATGTATAATATACATGTGTATACATACATACATATATATATATATATATATATATATATATATATATACATACATATATATATATATATATATATATATATATATATAATATGTTTATTATATATATATCAACTTTATCACATACACAAGTGTTCTGTGCATTAGCAGAATTACTAAAAGGACCTCATTCAAACTGGATGGTATCTAAATACTCCATTAGATACCATCCAGTTTGAATGAGGTCCTTTTAGTAATATATATATATATATATATATATATATATATATATATATATATATATATATATATATATATATATATATATATATATATACATTGTATGTATGTTTGTAGGCTTCTGTCAGGTATTCGGTAACTCAGAAAAAAAGTAAGTGAAAGAAAGAAGAAGAAGAAGAAGAAAGCGTTTCAGAAAAAAAGATGATCAAACAAAAAATTATGACAGAAAGACAGGGGATTCGGTTGATGAAATACCGCTCATGTTCGTGTGTCTGTTCAAGTGAACACAGCAATAATAATAATAATAATAATAATAATACACTTTCTACACCCACACACGAACACGCGATAGATTCCATAAGTCATGCTTCAGTCCAAATCCATTATTAACTTGACAGAGGAGCCGACATGAAAGGTAGGAGTGTGATGGTTGAGTAACCACGCCTGACGGTGTCTACTTCCTCGCTCCCGTTCTCTAGAATAATGGAGGTCTCGTTCATCGGCTCAGTATGGGCCATTTCCCAAAAGTGACCTATCAATATATATATATATATATATATATATATATATATATATATATATATATATATATATATATATATACTGTATATATATATAATATACATATATATACATATATATATATATATATATATATATATATATACATACTGTATATATATTTATATAGGCCGATGAAGAGTTAGAGGAATTTATTTCTGGTGAAGAAATTCATTTCTCGCTATAATGTGGTTCAGATTCCACAATAAGCTGTAGGTCCCGTTGCTAAGTAACCAATTTGTTCTTAGCCACGTAAAATAAGTCTAATCCTTCGGGCCAGCCCTAGGAGAGCTGTTAATCAGCTCAGTGGTCTGGTAAAACTAAGGTACACTTAACTTACACCATTTGCATTCAGTTTTGCTCTTTTCTAAAATAGGGTTATTTGACGTGCCTTATAAAATGGGCTTTTCCCAAACATGGCTTCATGAGACGTCTATATAAACCTCATTCAGTGAAAGTTCACGAACAAGTGAGACTGCAGGAAATATTTACAGCAGATGGACCATTCCACAAATCATGATGCTTGAAGCATGTTTATAAAGCAGGCTGCCTTGCAATGCAGGTTTCTAAATGTGCAATTTCGCTGGAATAGTGCTGTGACCAATTCTTACACGGAGGATTTCATCGAAATAAACTAACTCTGGTGATAACTTGATACTTTTTATTGATTTTTTCAGTTATATATAAAAAGAAAATGCCCTAATTAGTTTTTCTTATCAATCACACGTACATTTCAGGATTAATAATTATAAATTGTTCGTGAGGATAAAAGGAGCAATATTATTTACAAGGGAAATTTGAAGTGAAACACAAATTCTTAAGAAATCACAAAAAAAGATGCCGTCTGTTGGATACTCATATGCAGATATCGATACAATGATAATATAATTTTAAAGGAATGATGCTTTTCATCCTAACGGCATAGTAAATGTAAAAAAAAAATTTCGTTGGCTTATTTAATCACGACAGCGTAGACCTTTGGTAATGTACATCATTTATAGACTAGAGGGTAAATTTGTAAATGCATAACATGAAAACTTTGTAGGTTTAACGTCACACATAATACTCTTAATAGTTTTTTTTTTCTTCACGTGTAGGTCACAGAATGCAACGCCCTCTCTTCTAGTGCCCTTTTCCCCGTGGCGTTCACGAATTCCACGATGGATGTCCACCAAGACCAGAGAGTGTTTAGGATGGTCTCCTGCATTTCCCTCCCCAACAGCTCTCCGAGGTTATCCTTCAGAAGATCCCACAAGTAAGACAGAAGAGAAGTTGCCGAAGTGCTGGGCTCCGAGGTCAACTTGTCCTCAGCAACCGGTGGCTGTGTGTTCGGGGAGCTCGGGTCGAACGTCGATCGCATGGCGATGGCACTAGAGACGATTTCGTTCTCGACTTCCGGGACGCCGCGGGGGGACTTGGTCAGCTCGTAATTGTCAAGTATTCGACTGGCTATGACGTCCGGTCGCTTCTCCACGCCGTAGTCGCCGATGATGTTCTCCTCGTTCGAGTAAAGGATATCAGTATTCGGATCCACGAGTGTGGCCGTGCCAGCGCGGTAACCGGAGCTGGAGGGGGTCAGGTCTGCATAAGGGTCGTTCTCGTCGTAGTCAGACAGGCTGGGGGCGTAGCCTTTCCTCAGGTACAAGTCCCACATCAGTTTCTGGTGCTTCCTGCTCAGACTGTACGCCTCGTTGTTGATGAAGGTGAGGCCGCGTTCGCCCTTCGTCTTCAGAGGGTTGCTCGGTAAGTCCGGGTCCTCGTCCCAGCGGAGTCTCTTGGAGTTCGACCGATCCTGCCACTCGAGCCTCTTGGAATTGGCTCTGTCACCGGCGCAGAAGGAGACAGTGAGAAATGTCAAAAGAAGGAGATTTTGCCATTGGTTATACATGCTGCTCTCTGCTGCTCTCAACTTTTTAAAGAGTGTCTTATACGTTTATTATTCGTGACACTAATCCAATCGCCGAGAAGCTCTGAAAACTTTCAAGGTAGCAGTATCCAGCACTTTCAGTCGTTGTAGCCGAGTTTATTTTATGCACTTGTAAAAGTAACCACTTTCATTAACTTTCCTTAGGATAGCTGAAGTGGCTCTGGTTCTTCACTTCATCTCAGTCAAGTTTATTATAAAAAAAAGTATTGAGTATCAACTTTATTAAGTGATGACTCTTCAGTCTTAGAAAAACCACGAAGATCTATATAAACTGTCTTTTAGATTGATCAGTTCCTTTAATGTTGCGTGGTAGTTGCACGGAGTAGTTTCCTTTTTGTATCGAATTCTAAAGCACCTCACCAATAAGTAATTCTCTTCAACGTGCCAAACAATTGACTTCCAACCTTTAAGGCGTCCAAAGATGAACTGAGGAGGAATTGGGATGTATCGGTAACGCTTAAGCCAAGTGGCACGTGATCTGTGGCCACGAAAGAACAGTAGAGGATCTTTTTATGCGGGAGACACTGACGTCATAATACGTGCCGTGACGTCACAACACCAATGACGTCATTGTAAACATGGCTTATGGGCTCATCCAGCGGCGGTTCATTCACAGAATCGAAAGGTCGTTGGTCTCAGACTGTGGTCTCAGTCTACGCGGACTTTACGCTGATTCATGACTTTCTAGCGTCACTCTCCTTGCATTTCATGATCTGATAATCCACTAATGGCATGACTAAAGCCTAATGGCAGAATTCTCCTTTGGAATTTCCTTAGGACTTAATTGCTGCTGACTAATGAGTCTCTCGCTTTGCTCAGCGGCATATGCACACAAAGACAAAATAAACTGCTGCTTTCTCGCCCACTGAACCCCCTCAAAAAAAAAAAAATAATAATCCTAGCTCTTCACCGGAATCCGAATTCATCTCGAAATCTGATTAACTCTTTCATAAAATTCCATCGAAATCCGTCCGTTGCTTTTATAGACATTTCATTGGCAGACAGATTGATGTGGCTGAATACTTTGCACCTCTCCATCTTCCTTGGCAGAATAAACATTGACAGACCGTAACATACAAATGAAAATGTTTGAGACAGTTATAGAAGGAAACGAAACAAAACCAAACGAGACGAAACGGCCGACACACTGAACAGAAAGACAGTCACAGTTACGGTCGGTGAGGAACAGTTACTAGAGCTGCAAGCAAATTACGAAGACAAACACATAAGAAGCATCGTCAGGGAAGAAAAACGTCATTTTCTAGACAGACCACAATCAACCACAACAATTTCATCACAATGAAGATCAAGAACACTGGCCAGAATAACAACATATGCAAAGTACTTGCAGAGACTCGCCCCCCAAACTACTTACAGTTACTTCAGATCATGTGATGTTTCTATGCAATTTCGCCTTCATCTGCTTACAGTTAGTCAAGTTTTAAGATTCGTGTGACCCGACTGTGATGCGCAGAACAACTTGATAGGAAATCAAATCAATCTGCTTCGGGGGGAAGGTGTCGGGATTGGGGGGAATTGATTTAAAGGCCATTATCATAATTAAAATCTGACTTGCTTTATAAACTTTGTGATGCTTTAAAGGTAGATTTTTCCGCACGATGTTCGACATTCTCTCTCTCTCTCTCTCTCGTTGTGTGCAATTTGTCTGACACCAGAACGGTTGCATTTTTCTAACAAGCACGAGGTATCTAAATGAAAAG
>NC_089749.1:43190738-43195738 GCF_040412425.1 Macrobrachium rosenbergii | reverse complement strand
AGGAAGCCAAATTCTCTGAAGCCACCGAATTTTTTTTTTTTTCTTTTTTTTTTGCCGGTCCCTAGAGATATTTTCTATTTTCTTGAGGTAGGTCACACCAAACACTCGCATTTGTCGACATTTTGCCATCTAGCTTTTCACCATATAGGCATATACGCTGGGTTTTCAAATGGCCGAAATTTCATCACACACATCTAGACAATACTGATAGCATACCACACGTCTCACTTGGCATTCCATTTTGCCACAGATGATAATTTCAGAATAGGCACACAGAATAAACACATAACAGGCAATTTGCCGATAGCTGTCAACTTGTCAGCGATAACCAAAGAGGCCCTTGCCTTGCTCGAAACATGACTTCGTCCAAACACTTATGTCAATACAGGATGTAGTGATCTCATAATGGTTCAAAAATAACTCTCCCTACTCGGCAGCATTAACACTCAGTACTCGATTTAATGTACTGCACAATATATTAAACAAATGGAAAAAAAATATCAAAACATTTTAAGATTACATGATACACAATTTATCTGTAAGATAAAGACATTTTAAAATCATATCATCACAACAAATGACGAATCTGCAAGCAAAACATCAAAATTTTCACAGAGACACATATGATATTTGTAGAATGGTTTTATATATTATAACACCTTATAATATATATATATATATATATATATATATATATATATATATATATATATATATATATTTATATATATATATATATATATATATATAAGTATACCTTAGTTTTACCAGATCAATGAGCTGATTAACAGCTCTCCTAGGGCTGGCCCGAAGAATTAGACTTATTTTACGTGGCTAAGAACCAATTGGTTACTTAGCAATGGGACCTACAGCTTATTGTGGAATCCGAACCACATTATGGCGAGAAATGAATTTCTATCACCAGAAATAAATTCTTCTAATTCTTCATTAGACGGCCAGAGACTCGAACTCGGGCCTAGCCAGTGCTAGTCCACAACTCTATCGACTCGCCTAACGAAGAACTATATATACGTATATATATATATATATATGTATATATATATATATATATATATATATATATATATATATATTATATATGAGTGTGTATTTGTGCAAATTTATCTAAAATTTAACAAAAAATTTTTTGAAATATGGGGATCGTTTTTGCTTTTTCTTATCTTTGAAAATCTATAAATAAATTAGTTTTTATATATGTTTGTTTATATATATATATATATATATATATATATATATATATATATATATATATATATATATATATATATATAAACATACACATAAACTAATTTATTTATAGATTTTCAAAGATAAGAAAAAGCACAAAACGATCCTCATTCTTCAAAAATTTTCTGTTTAAATTTGTCCTATACACACACTGACACACACACACACACACACACACACATATATATATATATATATATATATATATATATATATATATATATATATATATATATATATATATATATATATATATATATACTATATATATATATATATATATAAAATATTACTGTATGTATATATATATATATTATATATATAATATATATAATATAAAATACATAATATGGTATTATATATATATATATATATATATATATATATATATATATATATATATATATATATATATATAATATATATATAAATGTATATGTATTCTCTGATAAACATTTCCTTTCAGAAGCGGTGATTCGCTCATTTCTAACAAAGTCCTCATAGATTGCAACTTGGTTTAACGGAGTCGTACCGAAAGTGTTCGGGCAACCTGGCAGTGTTGCTGGTTCTTAACACCTCTACCGAACTGAAGAGATGACAGGTCGTGCATTATGAGTTAAGTGAACGAAACAATATGCGAAAACGAGATGATGAAAACTGTCGGTTGAGGAGTTAGAGCATAACCCTGAGGAGAAACTTCATAATGATCATGAAAGAAATGAGCCTCACGCTTGATTTAGGAGCCGACGTGTCACTGTTTAGGGTCATTTGATAAATCGCATATTTCCTAGATAATGACCCCCCAGGGTTTTAACCCGGTATGTATCCACCTTTGCGGCTTGTTTAGTACAAGCCCGCTGGGGATTACCGTAAAAATATAAACAAAAAACTAAATATCATAAAGATAATGACCTCCAAGAAATATTAGTCCTAGATAACGACCCCCGAAAACCCTTGGGGTCACTATCTAGGAAAGATCCGATAAATCTGAGCAACTAAATTATCTTTTCAATTAGAGCTCCCAGGGACTAGCAACCTAACCATGAGGTAATTCAGAGTAAAAGAGTAGTATTGAACCACGAGGAAAGCGATATGTATACACCTCTCGAAATATCGAAGTCTATAGGAATCATAGAAGATAAGAGTAATGTTATTTGCCAAAAAAGTATAAAAAAAAAAAGTAAAAATCATCGCAAATATTCCCACCGCCCCAGAGGCTGTTGTCGCAGAAAAGGAATCTCCCTGACAGCAAATTGCTCGCTAGGCCTCCCAGATATAATTGATTAACAAACCTGACATTTCATGAACTGACCTGACACCTTCCTGAAGGCAGATGACTTCATCCATTCAATTCACACCGCTTCGCTTCAAGGAAGTCAAATGACTTTAGTCTTTCATTATATGACACACCAGGAATTAGACTTTATTCAGCCTTCCTAGAATGCGATTGCTTGCAGCTGTTCCTAACGCTTCATGACTGAATGACTGACCTCCGTGACCATAGCAGCGTAACGTCAGGAAATTCCTAACCTGTCAATCAGAATTCTTCGTATGACGCAAACACCCTCAAGGAGCCACATCGAAGCCACCTTCGAACAGAATTGAAGAGGATGAAATTGCTCTGATATATTATGCACAATCAAACTTGATAAACAGACTACCGATCTGTCGCATAACTGAACCAGTCCAGACCGAGAACGGTTATCGAGAGTTACTGTAAATTTTCAGACTATTTTACGTCAGGCTGCCATAAACGAAGGCTCATCGTGCGAAGACACATGTTGAGGACGCACGGTTCTCTCTCTCTCTCTCTCTCTCTCTCTCTCTCTCTCTCTCTCTCTCTGAAACGGAGGGAAGCAATTAAGAAAGAAGAATCGAAAGGTCGACCCCCAGGACAAAGGTCGTACACAGAAGAATATGAAAAAAAGAATGATGAGAGAACGCTATAATTTTGACAAATATGAAAAGCACCCATGAATAAAAGCCTAGTGAATGCAGAGGAGTCGTTGGCAATTATCGGCCAACGAATACAAGGAAATACATTAAAACGTATGAAGAAGTGAAACCTTGAGCAGACTGAGGGAAAATGGGAAAGGAAAAGTGCGAGAAAGGGGAGTTTTCCTAAGTAATAAGGAGGATGAGAAGGACTAATTCTTGAGAATCGGAAAAGTGAAGCAGGGAAGAAACCGCTCAATTATCGCTTAATCATCGTAATGGAATTGACCGCTTGCCGACGAACCGCAATTCCATGGCGCATTCCCCTGGCGACTCTATCAGGCGCCTCACCAACCGACAAGCCATTCGCCAACCCCCTACCTTCCCTCCCCGACCCCACAACCCTTGGTACTCGGCCGGTTCATTACACGCAGGTGCCGCGTATGTAGGCCAAAGGACACGTTTATTGCACATCCCACAATAAAAAGGCTTCGTTCTGCTGTGTTTGCCGCCACGTTCTGCGGGAGCGGTTTCCTCTGTGACCAGGATCTTGCCGGTCCTCCTAATGTCATTTGTTATACCGCTGTATTTCTCAATTATGACAAATAAGTGGCCTTTTAGCCTTGTTATGTATGCAAGTGTACACAACTTCAATATTTACAATGACAATATTGATAAAATTTCTTCTTGACAATCGTTTGCCGTTCAGAAGATAAAATTATATTTCCAGATATGGACGGGCCCATCCATTTATAATACTTCTGTTAGTCTGTTGGTTTCTTTTCCCTAAAAGTTTCCATTGAGTTGCAAATGACTTTAAAATGATACAATTCCTCCGAGCAGGACCGAGCTTACGTCCGGAGATGTTGTGTCTGTCATAACCTTGAGGTTCTGTGCAGTCGCTGCGTGACACTCGCTTTGTCGAGTCTCCAATGCACCCACTTCTCCTGTCCCTGCTGGGTGTTCAGAGTCCAAAGGTTCGCCAGGGGCCTCTTCCTTTCCCACCTTACCGCACTTTACGATCAGCCTTCGGGTGAGGGCTAACGCTGGCGCTGGCTTAATCTAAACCACCAACCAACCACTTCTCGTTGATCACGTGACCAGTTGTTGAGGCAAAATGAAATGCCACGTACGACGTGTGGTATGCTATCAGTATTTGTCTAGATGTATGTGATGAAATTTCGGCCATTTGAAAACCCGGCGTACATGCCTATGTGGTGAAAAACTAGATGGCAAAATGTCGAAAAATGCGAGTATTTGGTGTGACCTACCTCAAGAAAATAGAAAATATCTCTAGGAACCAGCAAAAAAAAAAAAAAAGATCAGTGGCTTCAGAGAATTCGGCTTCCTACTAACAACATCTATTTAGTCAAGACTTTTCAATTAATAGATTCCCCTTCCGACTTTTCAAAAAAGCATATATATATAGATTCCCCTTTATATACTCATATCAGGATGCGATTCACCTATAAAAGCATATATATATATATACCGTTTTAAGATGTTTAAGATGTGGTTACTAGTAACTCGAACAATAGAAGATGGTTGAAGGAGGAAGTACATCTCAGGTTGTCCATAATATACATTTATTGCAACGTTTCAAAACAAAAGGTTTCATTCTCAAGCTATAAAGATAAAAAACAATAAAATTAACATTAAAAGCCATAAAACACAAATACAAGACATAATATATTACATATATAGCAAATTTAAAAACTAGTTGATGGTTGGTCCTGCTACAACTAGTTTTTAATTTTGCTATATATAATGTATTATGTCTTGTAATTGTATTTTAGTGCTTTTAATGTTAATTTTTT
>NC_089749.1:43125738-43188238 GCF_040412425.1 Macrobrachium rosenbergii | reverse complement strand
TATATTTTTTATCATCATGATTCATTTACAAAGGAAGAATTTTTTTTAGTTGATAATAAGTTTCATATATGTTACTGAATGGGAATTTTTTTAGTTGATAATAAGTTCGTCTCGTGGGCTCGAACCAGCGAAGGACAAGAACTCAGGACTACAGTGGACGCAATTAACCCACGCTGACCAGCAAGTGAGGTATAAGTGGATATCGTCTCCCATATACAAATCGCCCGTCGAACTCAGGTGTTTGTATTTTAGAGACGATACCCACCCACCTCTGCCATGCTAACCGTGTAGCGTTTGTCGCCGTGTAGACTTTTATCACGTTTTCATTTATTCAGTACAATCAGCAAACGTCCTTTAATATCCAATTTGCTCTACCTCGGTGATGTGATAAAAAGTCCTAATATGGCTGCGCGCTATGACTTTTATCAAAATACAAACACCTGAGTTCGACGGGCGATCACCGTTATTCATCAACTAAAAATTACAATATGAAAATATATTATTACCGAGGTAAGCTACGTTTGTAACGTAAATGAATAACGGTGATGTGATAAAAGTCATAATATCGCTCTACCTCGCACAATAATATATTTCATGGTGGATATCATCTCCGACAAACACCTGAGTTCGAATTTTGTTGTGGTTGATAATCAAGTTCGCGTGGGTTAATTGCGTCCGACCAGCAGTCCTGAACTTCTTGTTCTTTGGACTCGAACCCACGCGACCAGCACCAATCGCTTATTATCAACTAAAAAAATTCCCCTTCGGTAAGTATATTATTGCTCCCAATATATTAAATCGGACGTTTGTAGCTTAGGTGATGTGATAAAAAGTCATAATATGGCTGCGTGCGACAAACGCACTACACGGTTAGCATGGCAGAGGGTGGTGGATTCGTCTCTAAAATACAAACACCTGAGTTCGACGGCGATTTGTATATAGAGACGATATCCACCGTACCTCACTTGCTGGCCGCGTGGGTTAATTGTGTCCACTGTAGTCAGTTCTTGTCCTTCGCTGGTTCGATGACTTATTATCAACTAAAAAAATTCCCCGAACATATATGAAAATATATTATTGCCGAGGTAGAGCAGTGGATATTAAAGGACGTTTGTAGCTTACTGATTGTAAATGAATAACGGTGATGTGATAAAAAGTCATAATATGGCTGCGTGAGACAAACTCACTACACGGTTAGCATGGCAGAGGTGGATGGATATTGTCTCTAAAATACAAACACCTGAGTTCGACGGGCGATTTGTATATGGGAGACGATATCCACTTATACCTCACTTGCTGGCCACGTGGGTTAATTGCGTCCACTGTAGTCCTGAGTTCTTGTCCTTCGCTGGTTCGAGCCCACGAGACGACAAACTTATTATCAACTCAACTAAAAAAAAAATTCCCCTTCGGTAACATATATGAAAATATATTATTGCCAAGGTAGAGAGAATTGGATATTAAAGGACGTTTATAGCTTACTGATTGTAAATGAATCACGGTGATGTGATAAAAAGTCATAATATGGCTGCGTCGACAAGCGCACTACACGGTTAGCATGGCAGAGGTGGGTGGATATCGTCTCTAAAATACAAACACCTGAGTTCGACGGGCGATTTGTATATGGGAGACGATATCCACTTATACCTCACTTGCTGGTCGCGTGGGTTAATTGCGTCCACTGTAGTCCTGAGTTCTTGTCCTTCGCTGGTTCGAGCCCACGAGACGACGAACTTATTATCAACTAAAAAAAAAATTCCCCTTCGGTAACATATATGAAAATATATTATTGCCGAGGTAGAGCGAATTGGATATTAAAGGACGTTTGTAGCTTACTGATTGTAAATGAATAACGGTGATGTGATAAAAAGTCATAATATGGCTGCGTGCGACAAACGCACTACACGGTTAGCATGGCAGAGGTGGGTGGATATCGTCTCTAAAATACAAACACCTGAGTTCGACGGGCGATTTGTATATGGGAGACGATATCCACTTATACCTCACTTGCTGGTCGCGTGGGTTAATTGCGTCCACTGTAGTCCTGAGTTCTTGTCCTTCGCTGGTTCGAGCCCACGAGACGACGAACTTATTATCAACTAAAAAAAAAATTCCCCTTCGGTAACATATATGAAAATATATTATTTCCGAGGTAGAGCGAATGCATATTAATGGTCGCTTGTAGCTTACTGGTTGTAAATGAATCACGGTGATGTGATAAAAGTCATATATACATATATATATATATATATATATATATATATATATATATATATATAGAGAGAGAGAGAGAGAGAGAGAGAGAGAGAGAGAGAGAGAGAGAGAGAGAGAGAGAGAGAGAGAGAGAATATATATATATATATATATATATATATATATATATATATATATATATATATATATATATATATATATATATATATATATATATATATATATATATATATAGAGAGAAGAGAGAGAGAGAGAGAGATAGACAATTGAGAGTTCGTATATTTCTGTCAGTCATACAGTAGTTCGATAGTACGCTTCCAGTCAATGAGGTGAACTATCGAACTACTGTACAACTGATAGAAATCGAAATGCTCCCAACTATCTGTATATCTATTATATATATATATATATATATATATATATATATATATATATATATATATATATATATATATATATATATATATATATATATATATATATATATATATATATATATATATATATATATATATATGTGTATAGTGTATATATATATATATATATATATATATATATATATATATATATATATATATATATATATATATATATATATATATATATATATATATATATATATATATATATATATATATATATCATATATGTATGTATGTATGTATATATATATACATAGATAGATAGATGGACAGGTAGATAATTGAGGGTTCTTTTACTTCTGTCAATTATATAGTAGTTCGATAGTTTGCTTCGTTGACTGGAGTACCTGATGCGCTGTGCTATTACTGATACGGATCATTGCTATTGTCAGATTCAGTGTCTTACATCTACAATGGCAGTGACCTTGGCCTTTGTAGCTGCCTCTAAACCAAAGTCATAAATAATCTGCACATATATAATATAATTATAATCTGCATATATATATATATATATATATATATATATATATATATATATATATATATATATATATATATACTTACTCATAAATAATGAAATGTATTTAATAATAGTTATTATCTATGTCCCTTGCTCTTTCTTTCTTCATCTTTCTTTACTTCGTATACGGGGTTCATTGGGTACCTATTCGATTACTTTATGCCATTTCGATTTGCTCCAAAAGTCTACGTGTTCTTTTCGAGCCTCCTTCCTGACAGAAGTCTTTCAAGCTCGTGATATCACTAAGGGCTTCTTCAGTCTTAGCACTCGATCTGGAGGGTCGGAGGCGAGGAGAGAGGCTTCATCCTACCTATGGCAATTCATTTTGAATCAAGTAGCCCGCCACGAGCTGCGAACTGTCCAATATGGATTCCTAACATTGCTGAACGGGAATGAAACTTGTTCGGAGTTACTTTTCGAGTCATCCTACGGTTGTTGGTCAGTGTATATTCCCCTCTTAACTGACGGATTCTTTTTAAGAGAGAGAGAGAGAGAGAGAGAGAGAGAGAGAGAGAGAGAGAGAGAGAGAGAGAGAAAGAGAGAGAGAGAGAGACAGAGAGAGAGAGAGAGAGAGAGAGAGAGAGAGAGAGAGAGAGAGAGAGAGAGACGGAGTTCAGCACTGATTCAACATTTTTTTGATCGCTATTATTATGAGGATGACGTCACTTCCTGTCAGGTGCTTCCTATCTACCTCAGGTTACGCTGGAGAAAGTTGGCGAAGGCGCTGATGCTCGACCGCAAGTGCGGTAAAAGGGCGTCAACCTGAGGAGTACCGCTAATATGACTAATTTAGTCGCGCGCTCTCTTTCTCTAGCAAGTGAGTTAACGTTAGAGCATATTCCGTTGGCAAAAAAAAATAAATCTGAAATATATAGAGTATCTTCTGATAACTAATTCAATTTTTTTTTTTTTAAATTTCTCTCTTTATCACTCAATAATCATTGGCCATCACCAGTCTTCAGAAACGTCTCAGGCTTCCTTAGTGTTTTGCAATAAATATCGTGCAACAAATCTAAAGAAATCTATCTATCTATATATAGCCTATGTAATATATATATATATATATATATATATATATATATATATATATATATATATATATATATATATATATATATATATATATATATATTACACCTATATATACTGATTTTGATAGTCTGAACTCACCCGTGTATTTTACGCGGAGGCAAAATATTCTTGCGAAAGCAGGGTCACTGTTTTTGCCGTTCTTCGCCATCTCGAAACTTGAACATCTCGGCATAAGTAATCGTCTTTGCCCCACGGAACGCGGTATTTGGACGGCAACGCCACCGAAGTTCTCTCTAAGAAATATGTTTTTCCTAACAAAAAAGTTCAGGTTTTCCACACATAACCTTGACTAACAAGACCCAAAAGGGTAACTGAGGCGACGCTGACCTGCGCTGCTGTGGTAGCTCTCCGCCTACTCCACTGACGTCACGTAATTTTAAAAAGGATAGTTAAGCCTGCCTTCTCAATTTCGATGGCCTCGCTTCAGCCATGGGGTGAAGTCACCGGGGGTTATGGACAGAATTGAGCGACCAAAGCTTGGGGGCAACTACTACCGTGGTTGTGATATACTATATAGTTATGGGGGTGACTAGCGAAAGGGAGATTTTAGTCACTAAGTGAGTCTAACCGAACTGCATCAATAGGCAATTAATTGTGGTACCCTCGTCTCCAGAGGTCTCATTACCAAGGACTTTTCCCCAGACCTTGCTCGTAACAGCAATGGAATGAATACACCGATGCATGGGGCGACAACTGAAATGGGGGTCACTTTACCAAACGGGTGACTTCCGTTACAGCGAGTTCAAGCAGCTGCAGTTTCTATAAGTCTACAGAGGTAATTATTACTGCATCCTGGTTTCCAGAAGCTCTGGAGAACGCTGAAATGTGTACCAAAGGTTTCACTTCCAATTACGGGTAAGCACCCTTACGATGCTTCTGAGGCATCGCCTTCCCCCACCTCATTTCCACAGTTTCCTCTTTGGGAAATCCAGGTAGATGAAGTAAACGGAAGTTCTCAGTCAGCTAGTGAAGAATGCAGACGGATTTTGCCTTTTATGGACAACTTTCATGCGCTTCAGTTTCGCTCGTTCTATTCCCGTCTTCCCCAAGCCCCACCTCCAACCCATCTCTCTCTCAGTTGAGCGACTTTCTCTGCTCTTTCTTGCTGAACAGCATTGTTGTTGTCGTTACGAATAGCTTTACCTTCTTTGAGAAATGTCACTTGTTACGTTCCTCGATCGTCTAATTTTTTCTTGAAGTTGTTTAAAGCCAAGGTCTGAAGACCCTGGTTTAAACTTTATAAAGATTTTTTTTATTTTTCGTTATTCTTAATATAGAACTCCATAGTTTTAAAGACTTTCTCTTAACTAATTATTTTACTTGGTTTTAAAAATATCTATTTTCTCTTATATATTTCTTTACAAGAACTGATGGCGAAGTGGTAATACATTCCACTGGTTCTGAAGACCAATGTTCAAAGGTTTGTTCCTAATGGAGAGGAAGACAGACAGGTAGACAAACGAAAGCTGTAAGAGAGACAGAGGCTGATGAGTAAACAGGGGATTAGGTTCAAATCCTTCTTCCAGTGTCCTTGGGCAAATCACACTGATATCAGAGCAATCTTGCCGTCAACAACGAAGGAAAGATTATATTTTTTGAAAACTTCTTTCCCTGTTATGCCGCTTCATTTGAACAGTTCAAGTGCTGATAACATGTGTGTGTGCGCGTGTGTGTTTCGTAGGAAAATCAGCACGCAAAAATATCTGTAAACTTTTTCTTTTGAAGAGTATGAAAGACTTTTGTCTCTTATCTTGTCTAATACCTTAAAGGAACAACTGTGTCATTGTTACCATTCCCCTCTCACGCCGCTCGCTTCTACACTATAAGAGTAAATTAAAAATTCAATCTGTTTGTGGACATAAGGTAACTTACTAATAGTTTTTTTTATGATTTGATGACTGAATCATGTTGTTAGGAAGGCATCATTAAGACAAAGTAACCAAGAGATTCGGCATCAAAATCAGGATTATTTTCCAGGTAAGTCAGGTTAGATGAAGACTGAAGGGTTACAAATAACTCCAAGTAGGCGTTATGGATGGCAAAACATTCCCTTAGAAAAAGTGTATATTCCGTTTGCCAAAGTTCGTTATTATTCACGTTTACCAGATTTTTCAGGAAAGCAATTTTTTCTACTGTACTTCAGCTGTTTTAAATTCCTTTCTTGTTTTCTCTATACAGTTCATAAGACAATAAAAATGTTAAATACCATCTGAAATCTATAAAGATGCAGAATAAAAATCTAGGATTTATTTATTATTACAGTAATCTGAAATCGTACTTGCGGGGAAACAATTTGCTCTTCATTGCCACTAAAACGGGCAGGAAGAAACCAAATACGACGACATTCATATCTCTAACTATGAAGTGACAAAACACGACTACAGCTATAGGAGACTAACTGTAGACAACTGCTCTAGCAAGCATAGGCAACTGAAGGAATCGGAATCCCTCTACGAAAACAAACCTCGCGGTAAGCTCTCATCGCGTCACAAGGGTCTGCGGTGCCGTAGCACATCTGGATGAAAGGGTCAGGATCAATCACTCCCCTGCAGTGCGTGGAAATACCTAACATCACTCGGCACATTACAAGGTGCTTGGGCGAGAAGTCAAAAGGATGAGCCGGACTGATGGCAGGGCTTCTGCAGTGTTGGTTCTCCTGCCATGACGTCACGAGTTGCTTATAGGTGGTCGCTCTCCTTCCGCTGGGCATCAGCCAGTCATTTCCAGCTTCACCGTCGTATGTGCCTAGTAATCCCCCTACTTGTCCAAAAGTCCATCCATTCAGTTCAATTGAAATGTAACCGACTTCCCGGCCAATTTGTAGTTGAATCATTGGTGTCTGTACCTCAACTTCCAAGGGCTTCTTCCATACCTTGACATCCCCTTTCTCTTCATACCCCAGTTCCATTCTCCTGCCATTGATAATGACTGTGTAATCTGGATTAACGACAACGTTGATGCCAGATGCTGTCAGAGCAAGTTTAGAGTGAGTTAAACCATGAGGATGCTCTGTTGTAAGATGAGTTGAGCCGTAGGCCAAAAGAAGAACTTTGCAGTGGGAATTTGGAGCCCGCAAAACTGTGCCATCAAAGGTGAGGATTTCATGGTCTCCTACAAGCAGAGCAGTGCGGTTGTACGGCGGGAAACCATGAACTACTCTACTTGGCCAATAATATATATAAGTCCATAAGGCTCGAGTGTCTGCATACCCTACATACGACCAAGGCACACTGTCAAGTATGGGAAGAGGATTATATGATATACTTGACACCGCTTGAATTAACGAGGTTGCAGATTTGCGCAAGGGGAGCAGTATCTGTATGTTGTTGTCTTCTAGTTCCAAGGCAACTATCATCGATCTTTGCACTGATCTGTATACTATGGTGTCGAAAGCCTGGACAATCTGGCGCCGCTGTTTAAAGAAATGGGAAAGTGTCATGATATCTTCAGTCCTATCATTACAATTATGTTGAGACATCTTTTTAAATTACAATGACACAATATGCTTTACGTAATGAAACTAATCTCCTGAAGGTAGTTAATAAATTCCTTCAACATAAAGAAAAAATCGTATGCTCTAACAGGACTTACAAAATCCAGCTGTCGAAGAATCCACTTTGTGGCGTCTTTTACCTCAGGAAGTTGGCTGAGATATGCTCTGAGGTTCTGGAAATCCTTTCCTAATGTTAGGAGCCCGCCCGATATAACCTGCTTGCATGCTGCTAAATCCTCAGGTCGAAAACTTACTATACCCTCGAGTCCTTCCTTCAGAATCCTGTAGAAAGGAGATTGCTGGATTCTGCCTACCACGTGCCAGAAGTCTTCAGGTACTTGCCCCGTTTCAAAGAAATGGATGTACCTTCGTATAGCTGTTAAAAAAGATAACAGTTCCGTTAGTTACCAGATTAGTACCTGGATTTTTCTTCAGCTTGCCTCTGTGTTTATTGTTATTTGTCTTTGATAGAATCTGAGCAGCAGCATCGCGGTTTTTTGACTTTGTGACGACACTTATCCATGCAAACAACATAATGATCACATGGCTCAGTGAATGATGACGATGCAGTTATGAATAATTGTCAACAAAATCATGATGTGTTGCAGGAAAAACGTTCTTGTCAGTTACCAAACTAAGAACTTTCAAAGGTAATATTCAGTGTTAGAGAAAAGAGGAGCAACCTACTGCATGGAAGTGAAAGAAAATCTGTATATATCCCGAGCTTCTGTTTCCAATATATCATTCAGTTTTCTAGTGTCTTCATATTTTGATGTGTTTATGCACTCTTGATTACGGATAATAATTTAAACACAGTTGCTAATAGTTGGCACTAAATGTGTTACAAGTGATGAAATTCAAAAGTAGCATTTCTCTCTCTCTCTCTCTCTCTCTCTCTCTCTCTCTCTCTCTCTCTCTCTCTCTTACTGATTAGTCTAATGCACTTCAACCACCACATGATATTACATAATGCTTTTTAACTCGTGCCAATTCATGCGTTATAAATTAGCTAAAAGTACGGCAGAGGGGAACCATTACTGTCAAGTTATACTAACTTTCCCTCAGAGACCATCAAAAAATTCGGCCAGTCCTTTAGATAATTCCATTCCTATTTTGAGCATCAGTATCTGTAAGGCGACAGACCTTATCCATAAGAGAAAATATGTAGATTTGGTGCTGCCGATTTAAGTATGTTACATTTCACGCAGAATCATACACCAGGTTTTGCTTTTCTGAGTAATAAAACTATATTGGAGTAAATGCTAGTGACTTGCCATCAAAGTGGCCCGCTATAGACACCCTAAAAAATATGATGGAATAGAATTAATCTTGTAAGGACATAAGACTTTCTTTTACCATCAATGAAGAATTTGTCCAAATCTCCAAACTCGCTGAAAAAAACAGAAACCATTTTCGACACAGTAGCCGTCCCGTGATGCACCACACTGGTCAAGTGAGTCCAGAAGGCGTTGTACTTGACTGCCAGCTCATAGGTGAGATGATTTCCAAATACCAGGTATCTCACGCCCTCTATGATGAGGATAACGTGGTTGTCCATCTCATTATATATTACTAATACTTCATGGAAGACTTCGTGCCACAGTCTGGATGCTTCTGCCAAGGCTGCAGAGGTTTCGGAATCAGGAGAAATCATTTCCTTGTGCATGACGGACAGCCAGGACCTCATGGCTTGGGACGCCAGGGAAAGCTGTGCTGACCAAGTTTTCTGAAAAGGAATAAGTAAGAAGGGAGGAGAAACTTGTGCCACGTGCACTGATGCGTGCATGTTTAACTTGCATATATAAATTTCTTTATAAATCTATCTAAACCTATTTATTTTCTCTTGAGACAGTTTTAGTTGAATATTACTTTAGCATTTTCAAAATTCATTTTGCAGTCTTTGCTTCTCATATGCATCCGCTTTCTTTGGATACAAATTTTAAAATGACTAAAGTTTTAGAAGAATGGAGAGAACAAAAAAAAAAATTTACTCTCTATAGATTTTATCGGCAGAAATAGAGCAGCCAATAAAGTAAAGGGGCTGGTAGTATTATTACTGTACGGAAATTGAAGTACAGTATATAATACTAAGAGCGTAAAATTTCAACTGGAATGGAAAATATAACACTTAGGTCACTAGATATTCAAGTACATTCTATAACAGTATCATAGATAACAACGGTGTTTCTCTTTTCACTCAAAATTATTAACATTCCAATTTAAGAAATAACAACGAAAAGAAATGTTTAATTCCTTTGGCAACCAATGGGAGTGAACTTACTAACAACTCAATACTTGACCAAATGTTAAGGATCAACTACTTTCAAATCAAGAATCAATGCGGTTGACCAGCTAAAGTTTGTGTTTGTACTTTTACGCTTGGATGGTCCGAGACTACCAACAACTGCTGTGTAATTCTTAGCATTGCACCAAAAAATGTGTTATTTACAGGTCATATCAAAGAATTTTTACGCAAAAGTGACGGGAAAATTTTACTGACGCGTGAAATATGGCTTAAAAGAAGTTGATTCACCCAGAATCACCCTTAATCGAGAGATACTTGTCATCTTTCAACAGTATCTAAGAGCCCATTTACTAAATTTCCATCCATATGCCTTGAGAAGCCCTTTGTCAGTTATCTCCATTGTCTTTATTGCTATTTTCCGATGACAAAGGCTACCTGAAATATTAATGCAACAAATACATTCACTTCTCTCTTAAGTTTTCCCGACTGTCCTGACAAAACTAACACAGTGCAGTGCAACGACATAGATATATTTCATACGGATTACTCAGCAATAATTCACAAGGCTATCGTGGTCATAAATGTGCATATATACCTAATATGAATATACTAAAAGCAACAAGTTCTCCAGAGAAGTAATTGCGATTTCCTCTGAACAATGATCCTCAGCTGAAATTCCAAATATTTTTGCAATAGCAATAATGAAAAGTTTATTTTTTCCAACAATGTAATTCCCCTTACCTCAATAGCACTAATTTCTTTGCCATCATGTCGTAGATCAAGAACTATTATCTGACTTGGGGTTACCATTGCTTGCATGAGGAGAGCAGGCTTGTTAACTCTCTTTCTTGGGCTTCCAGTCTGAAGGCGCAACTCAGCTGTCTTCAGATCAGGTAAACCTATTGCCATCTCGTGAGTCTTGCCATTGTCTCGGTTCTTCAACCAGACCTTAAGGACACCGGGCAAGCATAGCTGGGCATGTATGTTGTGGTTTCCAGTGATCCTTGAATGTGATACGGCTATCATCTTCACCCCATTGCAGGAAGAGCGGTCCTCTGCGCCGATGGTACCTGATATTTCTAGCTCTTTCTGTCCACTGGAAACCAAAGAGAGAGTCCCAGCCATGTTACTGTTACTGATTTGGTTAAGTTTTCCTGATAAAAAGATCGCTGGTTGCTTGGTTATGGCTGTATGTAGGAAAAAGTCGAAGCTAAAAGCATATGGTGACCGTGCAATAGTTAGTGTGATTTTTGGAGTTGTCTTCAAGATCTGAAAGCAACAGAGGATGTCTTAGGCTTTGAGACATACTGCATCTGCAGGCATACATCAAAATAAGAGACACGACCAACAAATAGTTTAGATATTTTTCAGATAAATTTCTATTGATTAAACTTTGTTTAATTACAATCTAAGGCTGCATATGACTTAAAAAGAAAATGAAAATGGTTGTAACTTCTGATGTGAATGCATACTAACTTTTACTTTCATTAACAGGCTATCATAATATTTAAGACCATTCAAACCATAAATCCTACTGGTACTTACTCGCCCACTAGCGATTATCTCAATATTTATGCTGTTATCCGATAATTGCCTGGATGTTATGGTACCAGTGATCTTCTCTTTAGAGTCAGGTAGTACATCAAGGATAATTTTCCCTTCTATCCTGGCCCCTCTTCTCTTATATTGAACATCCGCAGACATCTCTCTCTTCATATTAGGATGCTTGAATTGGCTTGTGATCTTCAATTCTTCATTCACAGATAACCATCTGTTTGGAGTCTGAATGCGAAATTCATACTCTGCCAGTGAGCTACTTCCGTCTGGAATGATCCTGATTATGAATCCCGCAGGTAAAGTAGTTATATTAGTATCCAGAGTTCTTGAAGGCAACTGGAGTTTAAGACGCGACCCCGTTTGATGATTTCGGTCATAATGGATGTGGTACAACCATCTCTTGGAGCTACTGGTCACATGAACTCTCTCGGGAGGAATGTGGACATTGAGAACGTTTTCTAAAGTCTTTAGTAGATCTCTGATGGACGTCAAGTCCAAGCTGAAGTCAAAAGTCTTTAGTCCATTCTCAGGAGTTACGACTACTTCAACACCAGCACTCTTAACGGGTGTGTCAATTTCAATGTTCCACAAAGCATTGAAAGAATGCTGTTTCTTGTTCAGTGTGACTGTAACCTCCATAGGCTTTTTCAGTGAAGGGGATTTCATCCTCATCTAAAACATAAAGCATTTGTTAGTATTTTCACTTTTTTCTTTATATTTCTTACTTTTATTATTTGCCAGTCAGTTTGGTTACTTATGATTGTCAAATAATGATTCAAAGCCACGACTCTTCCTCAGATGAGCATGTAAGGAAATTTATCATTGTGATAACCAGATGAACCATTTCATCACCTAGTGAAACTGAGCCGCTTTTCCTCTTCACTATTCATGCAAAGAGCCTACGAAGAAAACTAAGATGAACACATCTTGATTTACCTAAAATCTAATTTAAACTTTTGGCACAAATATTCATGATAGCTTTACCTACTTTAAAATAACAGTGGGATTAAACCATATTTTCATCCATTTTATGTTAATACTTTTACAGTTAAAAATAACTTTACTGTAGACAAACAACCTATTGACTATCATCCATTGTATTTTAATTTTGAAAACTGATCAGAAAACTGTACTGGAGAGATACAGAATCACCCTTGGTCCATTAATAGTGAGGAAAAGTATTGTCACGAGGCTGTAAGAGAGCTAAAATAGGCAATTACAAAGGAAACTATGTATACTTGATCTGATTTCCTCAAACTGACTCTTACCTTTACAAAAACTTCTCCGAGACTGGCAAATGTCTGGTGTTTTACCTCTAGCTCAGCATATGTTTTATCTCTATCAGGTAACTTTATTTCCACCTTAGAGCTCAGCAAATAATTGAATCGGCCAGCTAGATCAGTCAGCACTGTTTCACTAGATAATTTATATTCTTTGGTTTCCAGAGAGTTGAAAATAGTCTCTGTTGTCAGTCTGATATTGTTCCTTTCCTGCTGGACAGCAAACTCCGTGTTGAAGTCAAAACTCTTTTCAGGCGTTGTTAAGCTAAACTGTACAGTAGTATTCCCAGCATGTCCGGCAGAGGGAGATTCCAAATCTATTCTAGTTGTGAATACGTACCGGCTTCTTATCAATGTCCATCCTCCACTGAAATGTTAATATTGGTCCCAGCAATCAGGAAAATTTTGAAAACTAGATTTTTTTTTACAACAAACAAAGAAAGTGCTCAGAATTCTTGAAAAAATTCATTACCAAACTAAAATTTTACCAACACGAATGATCATTTCCTCCCAGAAGCTCTTTTTATAAGGAATTAATAGTATATATTTTTACAGACGATATATCCATGGTAGAGATTCCTCATGATAGCAAGAATATACACTGCAATTGTTGCCACGATGGCAACAACTACCTATTTGTTTCTGGAAATGAGTAAAGTAACAAGCAGAAACACATTCTAAACATTTGGCCCTTTCTCTATCTGTAGGATATCCTATGACCTTACTACTCTGAATATGCAGGTTATTGTTTTAATTGCAACTATATGCTTTTGGCCTGAATTCAATAAAAGTTTTTGGTTGCTCATTATATCAGCTTTCCTGATGTAAAATTGATTTAGGAAATGCCTGATACACTGATGTTACTAGCAGATAACACACCCATCTTACTGCCCTCCAGAATACATATGACAAGTGATGTAACCATAGTTGTTAAATATACTGTAACATTCATTTAATTTCACTGTGAAACTTACAATATTCTATAGCATTCCGAACTCGAGTTTACTTTGACGACAGTGATCTCAGCTTGAATTTTCCGTAATGGGTCTCTGTCAGCATCCCAGGAAAGTTCACCCTTGGCCTTCTTCCGGGAAAAATCAATGTCAGCAAATCCTTTCGACCTCACAGCTTTACGGGTATCTGGCCTCAAAATGTTATCAAAACCAAGATGAACAAAGTGATGACCAATGACGAGACTAACTTTATTATTAATGATATTGTGGAGCTGTAGATGGAAGCCATAGTTGATGAAAGTTTCAGCATCTATTTTCCATTCAATGGCAAAGAGAGGTCCTGCTTCACTGTTCAGGCTGAGAGCCAGAACTTGTTTCTTTTCAGCAAATATGACTGTTGTGAGCACTCTGTATGGTCCTCCAGATATGGAAGAGATGCTGAGATTTGCCTGGATATGTGAAACTTTGGAAGTTAGAAGGAGAGCGACTGGCCCACTGTAATGGAGGATAAGTTGGTCGCCGTGCTTCAGTGAAGTTTCTATGGCGTAAGAATGAGGTTCATGCACCACTGCGACGCTTTCAAACTGGATTGGTCTCATAAAACTTGGAATTTTGATCTAAACAGAAGAGAAATTTATGCTATGCGGGATTAAATTCCATATCAGTAACTAAATGTACCAGGAAAATATACTTTATTTTACTTCAGGATTTAAGAATATTCACTTCAAAACGTATTATTTAGCACCACTGAAATTTTGGAACTTAACAGCATAGAGATTTATCTTTTCAGTTAAGTAGAAAATTTTGTAGAAATGCCAGTAATAACTTACCAGGAGCAGAGTATCATATGAGTCTCCTAATTTGGAATGCGTTGCTTCAAGATGAGTTATTAGCCTTTCTGGATTAGATTCCAAAATCTTGAGTAGTGTACCTCTTTTTAATGGTCCATTATAAAGACTCCAAACCAATGTGTAATGAGTGTTGCTAAACATTCCTTAAAAGATGTGAAGTAATTATAAATAAGAGTAAAGTTCTTATAGCATTATAGCATTTGAAATGAATATGATGGTCTTCTTAGCCTAAGCGTTACGGCCCACTTGCAAGCAGTAAAATGAGCTGGCTGCAGATCTTTTTAAAGAGTAAGAAAATTATATATTCAAGAGTTATTGTCCTAAACACTAGATATTATTATTATTATTATTATTATTATTATTATTATTATTATTATTATTATTATTATTATTATTATTATTATTATTATTATTAGGGAATACTGATGAAAGTGGCAGTAGTTGTGAAAATATTGCTAAAGAAAATATTTCCAAATACTGAAAAGAGTGACTATGATTACCTTTGATTTTGAATGAGGCTTACCTTTTATCTGGTTATTAATGACATTAAAGTGATTCAGTTGTATTAGGTGCCTTCCATCAATGGCAAAGATCATCTTCTCTCTGAAGAAGACTTCAAGAAAGGAAGTATATTCCATTGCAGAGACACTCACTGGACGGAAGTAGGATAAAATCCTCCATTTTGCAGTGAATGCCTGGAACTCAAACCTATGGAGGGATATGGGAAGAAGGCTCATCCTTGGATTCTTCTTCAAGGCAAACTCAGCTGGGAAATAGATATAAGCAAATCATTACAATATGCCCTGGTAAAGTTTTCTGGCATATCTTAACTTTGACTTAGTTTAGGTCTACAATTTTTTTTTGTTACATTCACACAGCATACATTATGAGTTAGTTTTGGAGATGCTTACCTCTATAAGTAAAGTCTAAGAAATCAAAGAAGTCTACTTCAGTTGCAAAGCTGACATTTACTAGAACTTCTTCGGGTTTATCTTCTTGCACCAACTTTGCAACCAAGAAACGTGACTCTGGAGGAAACTCGTGAAAAAGATTATGGTAGAAATTTAGTTCGACATCTTTTTTTGATCCTGATGACTTATCCATAAGCTCCCATCTTAATGCTCTTCCAGTGTGTCTACCATTTCCAGTCACGTGTCCAGATATTTCAATGGATTTTTCTCTCTCTTGGCTGATAGCCTGAAGCTTGCCATGGTGATGTTCATGCAGCCTAGGGTAATTCCAGAAGTATTTGAGATCTAGGATTCCATTGCCTATCTTATAGGTTGTAGTACCCTCAAGGTATCCTTCTAGACCACCACCATCTTCTTTTAGTGTCATATTTAGCGTTTCACCAAATTCATCTTCCTGAATGTGAATGTCTAAAATATACCCTCTCAGTGCTTGGTGACCACTTGCTCTTTTGATGTAAAATTTGAATGTTGCAGGTTGTCCGAAAGGTATGCCCTTATGAAGACTTGGATCAGGGAGGTCATATTCATGACATATTTTGATTCCCCAGAAGGACCCATTTCCAGAGCAGAATTCTCCTCTTAGTCTGATATCATTCATGTTTCTGGGTAAAGCCCTAACCTCAACTCCTGTCACTCTCTTTATAAGGTAAGTCTCACTCTTAAAGTTTAAAAATTCTATCTTCTCTGGAAGACTGACTTTAAATTCAAGATGGTCTGGCCCTTCTTCCTCTAAACTTAAAGAAACTCCCGAACTGGATGAAGCCAGAGTCTTTGTTTTAATTCCATTCTCAGCTAAGTATGCATCATAACCAACAAATCCATCCACTTGTAGAGAGAATGTTGGATGCATGTGTAATATATTTCCACTTTTTCTCCATACAAGGTTCTGGAGATTTGTTTTTGCTTTCAAACCAATTGCACCAGTTCCTTCAAGCATTAGCTTCAACGGGATTCCTTGAATTGTTGGTAAGTGGTATTGCAAGAAGATATGGCCCAAGTGTGCATTGTCGACATTCAAATTTGCCAAGTTCAGAAGAGCTTGCTCTAGACATAAAAAGAACCTTTGAACAGTCATCTCTGCAATGACTTTATTTGGGTCAAATGAAAAAGATCCATATGTTGCTTCTTGATCATTCAGCCTAGCAAAGAAGTCCATCTTAGGCAGCTTACCAGTAACATGTTTGTATATCCTTTTGAGGAAATCAGGAATATTTGAAGGTTCAAAGGACCTTCTTCGCAAGAATTCTTCTCTCAGTTCATCCAACATACTTAGTCCTTGTCCCTCAATGTAAGATATGACATTCTTTATCAGTTCACTTATGGAGGACCTATGAACAAGAAGTCCACCGGGTCCAAAGAGAGTTCTAAGAAGAGAGTCTAATCCTTCAAGTCTGATGCCATATTCTCCCAGATTAACAAAAGTTCCCCCAATGGATGAAGTCAGGTTGAGCCCTATGGATCGGGGGACAAATGACCCAGGAGTATATACAATATTCGATTCAAGGCCTATCCCTACTTTAAACTGGACATCAAAATATGATAAATCTATATTGCGAGAATATTTCATGATGTTTAGTGTGAGGTTGTTTGGCACTGCTATATCTGAAAGGTAGTATCGCAGTCTGTTTTTATAAGGAGCAGTAGATTTCTGCAAGTTGATGAGGTGACTCAAGATGAACCCTCGTACTGGAAGAAACAAAGGATGCAGATAACTTTAGCTTGCTAGCAATTTGAGGAATGGAGCTCCCCTCAATACTGCCATTGGCATTTCTATTAGAAGCAAACTGTTTTCCAACACAGTAACAACAACAAAGGATTCGGATCTCATTACTGACAACAACATGCAATATTTTGCCTCAAAGTGAATATATAAATGCTAGAACAAAAGTGATATTACAAATAAGTCATAACCGGTTTCTTTTTGTTGATAACATGTAATATCGTCCCTCTAATGAAGTGTGAATTGACCAACGAAATGATCTCTTGCTTCTAAAGGTGCAACGTGCCCCAAAAAATTAAATTGAGTAAAAGGGAGTACGTTAAACAAAACATTACAACGTCCGAAGATTCAAGGTTTTATGATAAATGGTAGGTCCTTTCTTTTTAGCCTAATGAAAGTTTTGCTCGCCAAACTGACAAAGTATTTTAGAGTACATATAAAACTAGACAAGAAGTTGGTTCTCTTACTTTATTTCAAGTCTTCAAAGCTACTGAGTTCTTGAACTAATGTATCACTTTCTTATACATTATATGTGCTAATGAACACTTATAGGTACCATTTAATTAAAACTTTCTATTTCAAATACTGTATCCAACAGAATTCTCTTCATATTAGCAATATTTCTTAAAAGCAATACTTTTTTGCATAAAACAGTATTTAGTTACCTTGTTCATTATTTTCAGGAGTGACCATGGAAATGACAAATTGAAGATCTTTCTTTGTCATGCATCTAACTGCTACTAAATAAGATGCAATTCGAATTTCTGTGTCCATTTCAGGATCAACGGCCAAGTGTATGAGACGATTTGTGACCTGTTGAAAAACAAGAGCAATGTACATCATGAAATTCTGGTTATGTAAAACATTTCCCTGCTTTCTATTTAATGAGGAGAAGAAGGTATACTAAAGAAATTCCGCACAGGTGGCTTACCTGATGTTCACATTTCACATTCCGGAAAGCATATGCTGCATTTATGCGAACCTGGTTTCCCACATGCTCTGACTCCAGACATTTGAAGACAGTGTCTGCAACCTCAGGAGTAATGACTCCAATATTTCCAAGAGCTTTTAGTGATGCAACGGCTTCCTCAATGACAAGTTTGTCTGCAGAAGAAGAACATTTCTCTTGGATTTTCTGGCTGAGAGTTTCTGATAGCTGTTGAACAGCTGGGTCTCTGTAGCAGTGAGGGTTGTGATGGCAGTAAACATTAACCATTGCTGCTGCACCAAGAACTGCCGAGGAGAGACTTGGATTAGATATTTCAAACAAGGGCTGCAGGGATGCTATTGAAGGCCTGTTAGGCTGAGTTGTAAGGAAGAAAGCTACTGTATAGAGGCCAGTGCGAATCCTTGTTGCTCTACCATTAGTCAGTTCATTCACCATCACTTTCACCGCCCCAGGTTCATGAATGAAAGCTATAATATCCAGAAAAAGGGACTCAAGCTTGTTGTGTGGAAAGCAATATTGTCCACTACGTATCTTCTGAAGAATACGCTCAATATCGTCATCAGGAACATGTCTTAGTAGATGAAGCGCTTTGGACATCAGGGATCCCACATCTTCTTCAATACCATTCATTGTCTTCTCACATACATCTTTCATGATTTCATCCAGTTGATCTACTAAGGATAGATCCTTTTCAACAACAATATGATCAAATAAGAGACTCCTTCGCGACAGTCTCTCTCCCCTAAGGTTCGAGATAGAGCTGGGGTGTTCTGTTGATTTATGTAGCAATTCCATTCTAGATTGCTGATGAGTCTCGATGTATTTGTAAATTCCATAAGCTGGACGTATGGTGTTTTTATCATGGCACACTATAGTTGTCACTATCCCCTTTGTAATATCCGTCTGGCAGTGGGAACCTGATTTACTTAATGGCAGAGGAGTCTTTAGCCAAGTTACAGCAAGTTTGTCTGTAGTGGGATAATTATCTTCACAGTTACGATGGTTTTTCTCTTTTTTTATAATAACTTTTTCTTTCCCTTCTTCCTTCACCTCGTACTTGGTAGGACAAGTGCCGACGATATCTGTCTAAAGAGAAAATGAGAAAAACATACTTCACTGCTTAGTAGTAGAAGGTCTTTCCACATGAAATAAATAGTTAGAATTTTAATTACTCCAAGAAAGTTGCAGCAGTAGATGAAAAGAATCTCAAAAGGCATAACTTGCAAGCGCAAACAGAAAATAAGGTGTAAACTAGGCATCACAGTCCCTTACCTCTACAAATTCAAAACCTGAATTTATGGAAGAGTTAGATGGAAGTGAAATCTGAAATGCTGAAGCTATGCCCTTCTTTATGTTGATGGACCATATGGCGTCATTGGGGTGGCTGCACACATGCTGGACATGTCCATCTGATATGGCAACCATCAGAGGATGTCTCTCTAGGACTGAGGCCTTGTGGGGCTCTGATTAAGCATAGACATCACAGATTTTAAGAAAATTATCATATTAGATTTCACTTTGAAAAATTTTTAACTAATGCCTGCCTTCACATACAGTAGTTTGGTTTTTTACACTTTGTTGGAATTTTTGTTGCAGTTCATGTCATCAGCATTAGTTGATCTGTTAACACCTGATCTGAGTAACCAAATCAGATATTCTACAACTGCTTACTTACCTACAGCGGTTCCTTCCCAGACAGGGTTCAGAAGAGATATAGCAATATCACATGGGCCTAGAATCGTCAGCTTCACTTCGGCGTGCCAGCCTATCGCTGAAACGCCATGGTCCACTTTTGTCATGAGGACCTCTGACAAGCCCGAATAAGCATAGCTGTAAGTCATTCCTGGTTCATAGGATAACTTTGGTGAGCCAGAGATGGGACATTCTGTGGAACATTTGGGAAGGTCTTCGTGGGCATGTGCTGTGGAAAGTTACAGAGCAAGATATAAGTACGGGGAGAGTGTGGGGTAGACGTGTGGTTATGAGAGCGTTTAAGATACCGTATGTAAAAATTTAGTTAACTGGATGATAGAGAAAAACTATAAGGCGTTTTATGATGCTTTAGTTTAGTATCAGAACTGAATATTCGATTTTCACTTTTTTAGACTATGTGGCTAAATTCCTTTTTCAATATTAAATCCAAAATAAACAAAAAATAATATATCGACAGGGGTATGGACAATATAGGAGAACAATATGTTCTAAAACTAGTAAAGAATAGGGAAAGAAAAGAAGTGGATGAAATACATTAAAATATATAGAATATACATAAAAAATGACGTCTCACTGATGAAGACAAGAATGACAGTTTGTGAAAGATTGTTTGTTAGTACTGAGCCCTCAGCTGGGACTATCAAACTTCTTGTAAAAGTACTAATGTCAGCAGTGACGGTGATACTAATAAAAAACTCGTACCAAAGTACTTTCACTCTGCATACTTATAAAGGGGCCAGAGTCAAGAAAGACCGGCCTCGAGCTGGATGACGGCCAATCTAAACACAGTTACAAACTGTAGATTATCGGTGTTGCAGAGAACAAATATATTGATACACATTATGACTGGTTATAAAATGAGAATTTAACAGCACAAAAGCGGTACAATTTAGTGGTGACAACCTGAACAGTAAACTTCCTTTGCACTAAAGACTAAACGTGTGACAAATAGTCTACTTTCCTTTGAATGAAATAACAGTTTGTGGGCAAAAAAAAATTTCCATGTAGAAAAAATATGTAGTTCAAACTAGTTACAAGTCTGAAGGTGTTTAAAACGAAGTTCAGGAAGGTGCCAGTGACCAAAGTCAAACATTACAGAAATTAGGAAACAATAATCCATCTGAAAGTCATCAGTTACCGAGATGAGATAGAATATAGCAGTTCCAACTAGTATTGTATATTCAGAAATGCTTAGGTATAGTGTGTAATAATTAAACGTTTTAGTTTCCTCAAGGAAATTTATGTCACTTTGGGAGGACAACGACCACTCCTCTAGACGCCCAACAATAAATCTGATTAATTTCCAATGGTCCCTACTGTACTTGCAGAACAGTAGTCAGAAGTTTACAGGTTAACGTTATGCAGTACTTACAAGTTGTTGCAGCTTTCAAAGCTAAAGCTAAGAGCACGAAAAAGAAGGGATATGCCATAGTGAGGCCTTGGAAAACTTCACCCACTAAGTTGCATAGCTCTTGCCAGACTGTCTCAGTTCAGCAGTGAAATCTTCTCCTCCGCATGAAGCCAAGGCCGTTGACCTCCAGGTCTTGCATAGTCAGGAGGTTTTCAAGTACATGCATCGCCAGTTTCAAATCTTACTTTAGTTATCATAAATCACTCAAGTGGTTCTGTGTCTGGCTAAAGGTTAAATCATAAGCAACTACCGTGTTTATTATTTGTTTTTTTTCTGGCATTTTTTTGCATATTTTTTTCATCTATTTACTCATTCACATGAATTTAAGGTGTATGTGCAGTATATATGTATGTAGAATAATCAAAAATTCCCTAAATGTCTTATAGAACATAGAACAAAGAAATTGATATTATATGTATGCATAAACAAATCAAGTAATCCGAGACGATATACAGATGATCAAGATAGCCCCTAAGCAATTTTTAAAGCTTAGTCATGCAGCGCTGAGCAATGCCATCAAAAATTTACCCCAAGGTCTTGCCCTAAAGCCCTGCTACATTTAGCCAGGACATCCCTGCTGGGGAGGTCGATGTTATTGAATGAATACATGAGTGGCTCCATCGAGCATTTGAAAGCATGGTTAAGAAGGCTACAAGTAAAACGAAGAAGAGCAAAGCTCCAGGTCAATCAGGGGCGCAAATTGAAACGCTGAAGATACTTAGTGCAGAAGGAGAAGAATGAATGATGAAACTGTTAAGGATAATCTAGGAAGAAAGTCTGATGGTAAAAATGCTTTAACAGAAGTGAGATCATATGGAGTGTGGTAATTATAGAGGAATCCGGCTACCAGAACATTTGTTGAAAGTTTTAGAAAGAATACTGGATGAAAGATTACGAACAATTTTGAAGACTGGTGAGCAGCAGATGGTTTCTGTGGAGGGAGAGGTACAGTTGATGTTGTCTTTATAAAAAGACAGTTACAATGGAGAGGATGGACAGTAATCGGAAGCTCTACTGTGCAATTATTGACCTAGAGAAGGCATTTGATAGAATACCAAGGGAAACAGTGATGTGGTGTTTACGAAAGAGGAAAGTACCATAAAAGTTTATTAGGTTGTTTGAAATGATGACCAAAAGAACAAGAACAGCCGTGATACCAGCCTGTGGAAAAATATAAATATTGAAGCTAGAATTGGTTTACATCAAGGATCGGAACTTAGCCCGTTTCTGTTTGTACTCGTTAAGATTACTGAGTTGAGTATATGGGATTGGGAATGAAAATCTATGGGTATCGTTATAGGCAAAAGATCTAGTGATTATAGCAGAAACTGAAGAATTGCAAAGAAGGGTAAGAGTGGCAGGAATCTTTTGAATGGCGTAGTATGAAGGTAAATGTGGGTAAAAGGAAAGTTATGTTGTCCAGCAAGCAGGTAGAGGATTTCAAGTAATTAAGATCTACCTTAAGCCAGGAGGGAGGGTGTGCAGATGAAGTTGCTATTTTGTTTCCATACTAACTGCATTCATTATTTTGCGAAAAACATCGTAAACAAAACTCGCAAGGAATTTTGAACTAAGACCGAAGGTTGTCACAAATAACTCATAAATCAGTAAAATTAAGATCCACATGGACCTGTTAATCAAACTATACCTTTCCAGCTCATTTGAATAACAAATACCCCATCAATATCTTTTAAGATTTACCTTTATTTTAACGGTTGTTTATGTAGTTATTGACACAGGTGAACCTTTTCATATTTCTTCGCAGGACCTGATAATCGACCATTCACCGAGATGTTATCATGCTTATTTTTATTGATGCAATTCGTAAGAGACTACCTGTGCCTCTCGATCGGCTTCTCCCCCAGTTTGCTTGCTAAGCAATGTTCTTATCTGCTCGCGCCTTATCAGTCTTGATTATACCCCTCGAGTGACAGTGATTTCCAGCCGACATACTCGCTCGTACATGACAATGGCAGCGTATTGCTCCCGTAACCAACTCATGAAAACGACTCCCTGTCTGTTCTGAGTGTCTTCGGTAACACTGCGGTCTCGATCTGAAAGCCCTCTTTTTTAACGCGCTTAACTACAATGATCTTGAACGAAGCAATTATTTTGGAAGAAAAATGGGAATCATTGAATGGAACTACTTGAGAGACAGACGTCGAGTCCCAAGAGTAAAGCTAGTGGTTTCTTATCTCAGAGGATCGTGATCCCTGTGACCCTTCCCAGAGACAGAATGGCGGATTACATATACCGATCTCGGCAGTTGTTTTTCCATGTGCTGTAGTTGTTATTAATTCAGTTTTACTATTGTTAGTATTATTGTATTTACCACCATTACTGCTACTACCACTACATATTAGTATCATCATCATGAAGAAAGAAGAGGTTAAAAGTACCGATTGTGTAGAAAAATTTTTCGATGCCTGAATCAAATTGAAGAGGCTGAGTTTCCTCTGCAGATCTTCGTACTCTTCCATTCGGTCTGAAGAAGCTACAAACTGTATTACAACGAAACTGCAGCAGCCAGCGTTGTATAGCAACGGTGACGTGTTTCGCTGCCTGTATCCAAGAATTAACTTTGGATCGGAGGAAATTTCCAGAACAATCTCTAATTTTTGTCATAAACTCATAAAAACAAAGTTCCTGGAACACATTTAGTCGCTGCTCGATGTCCTTTAGCGTGTTAATATTGTTAGATTGTTTACTGATATTTTACTTTGGCTTGACAGGTGGCCAGTCTGTACTTTCCGCGTCCTTGTCCGTCTCCTGTATGAAATGTTCCTGTAACAATCGTATATATAGCTTCCCCAGTTATTATCGTGTTATGACAAGGCTATGATAATAAGATTAACGTGTTTCAAATAGTCCCACGATTATAAACTTTGTTTTAAAGTGGAGTAATAATGCTCATGAGACAACAAACAGTTTCGTCATACTTTTTTTATATAAAAATTCCGCGGTACGGGATTTAGTTGTCATCCTATGGCGGTTAGTTGCAACATCTCTTAGTTCTCTTAACACAGACAAATGCCAATCAAATTAATGCTATGCAAAAGTGGAATATGGCTTACCTATGGTTTATCATAGGTGAGCTATATTGTAGGGTTTATATAACAAAGTGGAAAGATAAAATCTGTACCAATTCCTCTTCTTTTCCCTGTTAACTGCGGTCCATCCTTCGAAGGTCCTCAGGAGTCGCTCGTGGGGGAAGGAAGAGGTCGTTTTCAGAAGAGTAGGATGAAACAGGTCCACTGAGGAGAGGCGTAGAAACAGACTCCATATTCCTCGCCCTGGTGGGGTCCGGGCACTGAGAAGGCTGAGGGAGGGGAGATAGGACGGTCTCTTCTGGCGGCATCGTCATCTGTCGAAAAAGAGAACAAGTAAAAAATGCGCCAAAGTTTCTTCGGCGCAACTGAGTTTTCTGTACAGCGTATAATCAAGACCACCGAAAATGGATCAATCTTTCGATAGTCTCGATATAATGCTGTATGAGCCGCAGCCCATGAAACTCTCTGCCAGCCGTGGTGTCCTGTATTGCTGCGTTGCCAGAAGCACGATCATACCTAACTTTAACCTTAAATACCATAAAAACTATTGAGGCTAGAGGGCTGCAATTTGGTTATGTTTGATGATTGGATGGTGGATGATCAACATACAAAATTGCAGCCCTCTAGCCTCAGTAGTTTTTAAGCTCTGAGGGCGGACAGAAAAAGTGCGGACGGACAGACAAAGCCATCTCAATAGTTTTCTTTTACAGAAAACTAAAAGAACACGAAACACAAAAAATCACAAAAACATCTTCATTCTGTAGAAACACTGCAAATCTGAAAAGTTTATGTCACTCACCACTTTCCAAGACATGCCACCGGCATATTCCTCAGACGGGTAGTTCCTCATTGGACGGGTGGGTACCGTTCTCAGTTAGCACTCTGCTGGCGCCACGTTCGGTTAAACGACGGAATTTATTTCGGATAGGTAGCTATAATGTGGTTCGTTCCAAATAAGCAGGTCCCGTTGCTCACTTAGCCACGTAAATAAATCACCTTCGGGTGGTCGTGGTCTGGTTAAACTAAGTTATACTTTTACTTTTTCCTCCGACCGACGTCGGAGGGAGAGGGTCAAAACTGTCGGTCACTGTCACTAGCTGGTTGGACACCATGAAGCACAACCCAGCGGTAGGAGAGCACAAGGCAAACTCCAGGTATGTATCAACGCAAGGGCTTATTTAGTGTCTGTGCAAATGGCCTCTACCTTGAGTGATGAAGTCATGAAGAATGACTGGAGAGACAAACGAAAAAGACCTTTCAGCAGAAGAGTCCCTTTGTGATTAGACTTGGTGCCTATACAGTATATATATAAAAGTCAAAGTCTACGAAGGAAAGAGAAACAATGGAGTACTGCAAGGCCTTTCGACTTCTTGTAAAGGGCAAGAAGTCGAAAGGCCTCGCAGTACTCCATTGTTTTTCTTTCCTTTGTGGATTTTGTCTTTATTTATGCATTCATCACGTTCCATATTTTCGTGATTTAAATTATACATGCATATATATAGAGATAAATACGTATTATATATATATTATATATATGTGTGTGTGCCTATTTGTTTGACTGGACTGAATCATCAACTACCGGCATGTGCGTTATGAATAGTGGTTATGCCCAGAGTTGGTTGCATAGTCTAAAAAGATCCCGAAATTAGTGGAAAACAATGCTGACCTATACATCAGCACCATCATCATCACATGTGCACATAAGTCTGTCCCGTACTTTTCCTTCAATATCCCCTCCACGCCTTCATTCTACTTAAGAATAAATTGAAGGCTACTTAGACAAATAAATAAATGAATAGATAGATATACTGTATACTAGCGACACAAATAGAAGGCGCGCGTGCAAGCCGACACATGGTCACGATAAAAGGGTCAAATGAGGCCGAAGACTGAGTTTCTGTGGAGGTCACTTACAACACAACACAACTTCTGGTCTCTGTTAGTTAAATAAAAAAAAAAAAAAAAAAGCCGTGCGCCAGCACGGGGCTCTTGCTCATAAGAGCAGCACGTAAAAACCAAACTTAATTCTATGCCTACGTAGCTCTCAGTCAATCGTTCTTGCTGACAAACTTGCAAGCATCAATGTCTCTCGCTCTCTCTAGTTTTTTTATGAAAGCAAAATGTACAGAACGATTGCTTGCATGGCTGTGTGTGGGGGAGAGAGAGAGAGAGAGAGAGAGAGAGAGAGAGAGAGAGAGAGAGAGAGAGAGAGAGAGAGAGAGAGAGAAACAGATTCTTAAGAGTCTGTAGTTCATTCTAAATTAGTCTGACCTTGCTTCATGACGAGCATAAACAGACTTAAAACTGAATATGAAATTTGGCTTCGTAATTGCTTTGACCAGTAGAAGAGATTGTCCTACATATCAGCTGATGTTTTTATTATTGGTCTTATGCCATCATGAGATTTAATTTTTCAAGCAGTACGTAAACTTCAGTTAATAATCGAAATCTGAAGAAAGGTCTGTGTGGGGAAGAGAAAAACGAAGATTGTCTTGAGCTGATCCTTAGCCTTATGAAGGGGATCCACACCATTTCAAAGTCTCGTAAGTGGTTTTGAAAAGTGCCAGGACCGAAATCCCCTAGCCAGCTAGGTTAGACATCATAACTTGCGCAGCATGAGTAGTCTATTCGATGTAGTCATAGACGAAGTGGTAGCAGCAATTTCTACTGTTTCTCGACAGAGGTGTCCGTCCAACTGCACGGTCAATGGGTGTGATCAGTTGTGCTACATAATGATACTCTGAACACCACCAAAGTCTGCTTTAATTTGTCATCGTCAGAATCATCGTTCCATGACGCCCGCCATTTAAGAGAAGTGATGAGATTTAGTAATAGTAACGAATCAGTGGCAGGCACAGGTATACTCCATCTAATAATAGTGATTGCATTCTTGGCTGCTTTAGCAACATTTCCTTCATGCTAGCGTGTTCAGAGTTCCGATATATTTACACTGGCACCTGCTTCGAGTAATTTATGAAATAAAACCCGACTTGTTGGAATAAGGAATCTTTATGAATTATGTACAACAGTTTTGAGAGAGAGAGAGAGAGAGAGAGAGAGAGAGAGAGAGAGAGAGAGAGAGAGAGAGAGAGGCAGCCATTCTGAGTAACATTTAAAGCCTCTTAAATCTAATATGGAGTAAAAGATCCTTCAAGTCCCTAATTCTATATACAATGCTCAAGAAAACAAAAGCCCATCCTGGTATAAACCCACCTACTTACAGTACATCCATTTTTCTAAAATCCCTTTACAGGAGTATCAAGCACGCCTCCAATTGTTTAGAAAATCTGAACAACTTTGAATAGAGGTTTATCATCACTATTATCTAGAAATTTAATGAGACCATAGGGTCGTGAATGTCAATCCTAGACTCGATAAGAGTCCATTGCAATCTTGGGAGTCATTGGCAGGCAAAAGTCCTTCATACTCTTCATCCCTACCCCCAAGCGAATAAGCGCTTGATGCACGATGGTCCCGCTCAAATGAAATTGGTTTTCAGTACAAAGCAGTCCATGGTGTACTCGACAGTCACTGACAGTGATTTATACTCTATTCTTTGTACCATAAAAGTCCGTGTTAGTATTATCAGAATAGTCCCAGTGCCGTAGATGGCCAGCTGATAGAATCCCCGCTAGGGCTACAAGTCTAGTGATAACTAGTCTGTTCGTTTTAAAATGAAAGGCAAAGAATATCTAAGGTATTGAACTTATGTAAAACGAACAGAATTTTAAAAAAATTATTTCAGATCATCACCAACAAAGAATCCTTTATGAAATATATATTGGAGACTAGGACACCCATAAGTTTGAGGATATAAACTTAAGTAATTAAATAAACTTAAGTAATTAAATAAAGCTACAGCAAGGCACTGACGGCGGGCAACTGATTAAACATATGAACGTTTTCTGGAATTCATAAATCCTGGAGGCCAAGAAATAAGGAAAAGTAAATAAATTCAAACTGAAAAATCAAAGACCTTTTGTTTCTGAAAACATTTTAAATGTAATAGGAATGCAAAAGTTAAAGAACATTGGAGGTATGGTGCATGAAAGACTCCAAACTGAAATGGGGCAGCAAAGAAATTTTTTATTGGAGTTACTTTTTCCCAAGACGTGGGACACGAACATTCATAAAAATACCTTGACATCTCCAAAAGGCAAGATCACTCGAATTCTAAAAAAAAATTAAGATACAGTGAAACAAGCCACCATTTAGTTCTCAATTGCTTTGAACACTCCGCACGTAAGTCTGACAACCTGTAAATTTGTTTTTAGTTTTATTATGACAAGTCATAGTAAAATTGTACACTGGTATTAATTATGCGATGACAAACTGCAGTAGCTTTTAGTTATTCTTTAGTAACTAGTAAGCTACTTCTAGGAAACTTTGATTCATCTTCCCCTAGATTTCAACAGCTAAGCATATTTTGATTTCAGATCGTGGAACCTATCCAATAACCACATGATGTGTTCATCTGAAGTCCATTGAGGGAAATGATTTTCAGTGCCTACAATTAATGTGCAGTACTCAACTTCCATGCTACTATCTCAACTCAAAGTTTTCCTCGAAACTAATTAAAATCAGTAACGGGACTTAAGCAAGACTAATTTTCAAGATTTGATAACAGGTACATAAAAGGCCACGTATGCGTTTTAAAATTAGCAATAACCCACCTTAAACTTTTACTCCGATTAGTTTTTAATTGTTATTAGTGCAAGTTGGTGGAAGTAAGAACGTTCAAATTTACATATGCATCATCTTTAACAATTTATTGAAAATTCAAAAAGCTAATTACGCAGGTTAACAATCGAATAAGTGAAGCTTAATGACTGAGCAATCATCAATGACAGGCTCCGTCAAAGCCAGGCTCCAATTCTCACATCAACTCAGCTTGGAAAGCTCTTGCGAGGGGTAAAACCAACAAACGAGTTCTTGACTAAAACAACTAGTGCTTTCACTGCCTTAAATATACATTTCAGAAAGCCTGTTCTGTAAATAGAAGAAAATTCCTTAGGACGTCGACTTTTTCAGGACAACAAAATTAACATTGTGGTAGTGCACTGCTTTGAAATTTGATACTTTCATATTTTTTGCTGATTAGATGCAACATGTAATTGTAATGGCCACAATGCCCTCTGAACTTTGTTTTGGAACTTGACGTAACGTAAATTATGGCTTCCACTTTGTTCATAATTCTAATTAAATTTGTAATTAAATTTTCTTAGCTTTGCTAGTTAAGAATAGTGCCAGTGATATAGCAAGAAATATAATACATATACTATAAAAAATATAAACCCAAATTACAAATATAAACCCAAATTATAGTTGATCGAATCTACTCTAGTTATCTCTTTAACACCAAAGTTTTAATGTTCATTTACTTAGTATTCCTAACTATCTGACCACTTGTTTGAAAGCACTTCTTAGACATTTTCCTGGAAGCCCTACTCAGAGGCTTTGTAAGTTTATCAGTACGGTAAAAAAAAAAAGAAAATTAAAGTGAAAGCTCAGTTTCATCAAAGTTAACATTTAACTACGATCTGTGACTTAGGTGATGCTCGTACAGATTCTTAGAGCAACTAAAATTAATTGCTAAAACTAACCTTACGTAAACTTCAGAACTTTCATTTTCTTATTGCTGAACTTTAAAAACGTGAGAAATCTTACATGAAATTTTCACGTTCCAAATATAATGAATAAAAAAAGAAAATACCGAAGTTAAAAGTTCCAGTTAAGCCGTTATGTAACTATTAAAATCATAAAAGAAAATAAAAACTTCTTACATCTACACTCATAAGCTTAACACCTGAAAGAAAATATCGATTAGTTGGTTGTTTGATCCTCCCATACACTTACCTATGGGTCATAAGACCTAACGCACACCTATCGGTCATAAGACGTAACACACACCTATAGGCCATAATACCTAACACACACCTATAGGTCATAAAGACCTAATGCACACCTATAGGTCATAAGACCTAGTGCACACCTATAGGTCATCAAGACCTAACGCATGCCTATAGGTCATAAAGACCTAACACACACCTATAGGTCATAAGACGTAAAACACCTATAGGTCATAAGACGTAAAACACCTATAGGTCATGAGACCTAACGCACACCTATAGGTCATAAAGACCTAACGCACGCCTATAGGTCAAAAGACCTAATGCATGCCTATAGGTCATAAAGACCTAACACACACCTATAGGTCATAAAGACCTAATGCACGTCTACAGGTCATAAAGACCTAATGCACACCTATAGTTCATAAGACATAACACACACCTATAGGTTATAAGACCTAATGCACACCTATAGGTCATAAAGACTTAACACACGAATAAGGTCATAAAGACCTAGCACACACCTATAGGTCATAAAGACCTAACACACACCTACAGGTCATCAAGACCTAATGCATGCCTATAGGTCGTAAAGACCTAACACACCTATAGGTCATAAAGACCTAACACACACCTATAGGTCATAAAGACCTAACACACACCTATAGGTCATAAAGACCTAACACACACCTACAGGTCATAAAGACCTAACACACTCCTATAGGTCATAAAGACCTAATGCATGCCTATAGATCATAAAGACCCAACACACACCTATAGGTTATAAAGACCTAACACACACCTATAGGTCATAAAGGCCTAATCCATGCCTATAGGTCATAAAGACCTAACACACCTATAGGTCATAAAGACCTAACACACTCCCATAGGTCATAAGACCTAACACACACCTATAGGTCATAAGACCTAACACACTCCTATAGGTCATAAGACCTAACACACACCTATAGGTCATAAGACCTAACACATACCTATAGGTCATAAGACCTATAGGTACAGGGATGAGAGGTGCCTCCACCCCTATAGAGGTGGAGGTAAAAAATAGGTTGGTTCACAAGAAACTAGTTTCTCACCTCAAACTTTAATGAACCAACCTTGAAGAGCATGTATTCCATTTTTCCAGTCGTATGGATACGGCAGTAGTCTTTAGTTTTTCAGCAAAGGGTCCTATTTCTCACGAGAAACTTTGTAAGTTATCCTGGCTCCATGAAGTTTGGATTCACTAGTACCTGGAAGTATCTTTGAAGTGATTAGAATGGTATTATGGACAAAAAGTTCCAATGTAAGAATTACTATGCATAATTTAATAACATTAAACACCCACGTTTTCACACCAATGTCACTTGGCATCCAGTTTACCAAAGAACAGTTCCTCATTGGACGGGTGGGTATCATTCTCAGCTAGCACTCTGGTGGGCTCACGTTCGATTCTCCGACCGGCCAATGAAGAATTAGATGAATTTATTTCTAGTGATAGAAATTCATTTCTCGTTATAATGTGGTTCGGATTCCACAATAAGCTGTATGTCCCGTTGCTAGGTAACCAATTGGTTCTTAGCCACGTAAAATAAATCTAATCCTTCGAGCCAGCCCTAGGAGAGCTGTTAATTAGCTCAGTGGTCTGGTTAAACTAATGTATACTTGCTTACCAAAGAACAGAGTACAAACCTCCACGGAACGTTGCAAATTCCCACTACTTTGTAAACTTGGACATAATCCACAAAGCTGCGTTACGGACAAAATCTTGTGGACTTACCCTGATCCTGAAAGGGATTAAATTTGTAGAACAGAAATACAGGACCCCTGACCTGCTAAGTAAATTAGACATCTTTAGTGACCACAACGATGTAACCTAAGTTTACAGGATAAGTTTTTAATATTACATAGAAAACTTTCAAAAACTATTCACAGTATCCCAAAATGACAAGCAAGGTTGTGACAATCAGCGAAAGGGGAAAGGGGGTCAAGTCTGAATAAGAGTTGAAACGAACACAGAATTATTTGGGGGCAGCAGTGAAGAACTGGAAACAAAGAAATTTCAGTTTAACATTGAAACCAATAACTGTTGTACGTCAAGTTCAGAATAAACAATATAAAGTTCTAACCTCAAGTACTGAATAACAAGCCTAAATTAAAATATTGAATACCAATGCTAAAATCTTAAGTGAAACCACTTACTTAACAGAAGTAATCCAAACTTACCGTCAGCAGGGAAATTAGAGCCTTCATGGCCTGAACTCCCGAACTTCATCGTAAGATAGACACAGTTCCACGAACGTACGTACAACTTAACACAGCAAACGGAGAACGTTTTCTCTAACATCAATAAAGAATCGTCTACAAACCGCCCAATTCCACAGTCAAGCAGAACAACGACAACACTAGAGCTTCAGCCTCGTCGACTTTGAACTTTCGTATGATGTTTATTTAATTTGCAATAGACTTGGAAATGAGGAAGCGCCTGTTAAAATCTTGATTTTGTGTAAAGCCCTCCCTTTTTTGAAAGCTTTACATCTGCTGTAGTATCTTGTAAAGATATGACAAGTTATATTTCTATTTTATTTTTTTATATCTTTTGTTTAGAAAAGTACATTTTAAAGTTCATTTCACTATTCAATATATATCAATATATGCAATTTGTGTACAGATCAACAAATATGTCATAATATTTTATATACATAAATATACTTAAATTTACTATTAGTGCAGCAGATAATTGCATATTTCATAAGAATCGTTCAGATAGTGAAACAAGCATGAAATTTTGCACAAGTGCTCTTTAAAGTTCCCTCTATCAGAAAAGGGCGCTGGCCATAAAAATTTAATATGGCGGCCAAATTCAAGATGGCGGCCAGTATCGACAGATTTTGGCTAATTTTTCACTAGAATGGCATGTATTTGCTTCTAGCAATATGGTAAAGCTCTTCCATACTATTTCTTGTGAATATTATGTTTCTGTAGCTTCCCAGTACAGTTTACCTTTAAATATGGGGGCTATATGGCTGCCAACAAAAGGTAGAAACAATAATTATAATGAGAAATAATGCCCGTTCAACAATTATCGTTTTAAGCATGGATCTTGGTTTCTGTGGTTTTAAAATCCTAATGAGGCCATCTCTTTCTGAATAACTCATCAATTTTGAAGGAAAATTAATAAATGTAAAAAGTGTATGTCTGCACACAACCAGGGCACACTAAATGACATCACTGCTGTGTAACTCAGCATGGGGTTCAGTGCCAGCTAATCCAGCTTTACTAATCCTGTAGTCTTAGACTAGTAGTTGTAGTATAGTTTAGTTTAGTGTCCCAAATGCTTTCTAACAGCCCCAGACCAGCTATAGTTAGATTTACCTGAATAGACAGGATGTGCCAGCGCGGGAGAGCCGAGCCAAGGGTATGGGGCTGTACATGATGGTTCATGTACTTACCCGGATGGTGTACAGATCACAATGCGGGACTTAAATGGCACTGGATGAATGATCGGGCTAGGTGTAGGAGACCGAACCTAGTTGAATCCCATACAGGAATGTGTGCTTTGTTTAAGGTGGTAAAAGGATAACCCCTCGGCCTTAATCAAAAGTGAAATCATGGCAGAATGTGATGCCAATCCAATATTGAGCAGTAGAAAAACAAACTGGAGTTTGTGTTGTCTTTGTCAGAAGGACAAAAGAGAGGTGAGCACTTGACATCACCTCAAGTCATCATGTCTAGACCATGATGGGTACACAATGCTGGCAAGGAACATTCCCATGTTCAGTGAAATTAATGAAATGCCACTGATAATGGATCCAAAAGGCTGGATGAAGGTGATATCATAGAGGCCACTCTCAGGAAAAAATGCAGCAAAATACCATGTGAACTGTCGCTTGTTGTTTAACAACACTAAACTGGACAGTGCAAGAAAGCGACAATCCAATGACCAGACCAGCAACACTGAGACTAGTCGTTCAAAACTGCGCCGAACCAGTCATGACAATGAAGTTTGCATTTTCTGTGAGAAAGTGGCACCTGCATCTGATCTCAGACAGGCTAGTACTAAGGGCCTTGACTTGAAATTGCGTGAATGTGCAGAGATACTTAGTGATGGCAAGCTCCTTGCTAAATTGACTGGTGGGGATGTCATTGCACAGGAGTTTAGAGTATCACCATGCCTGTCTTTGTGCCCTCTACAACAGAAAAAGGTCCTACCTGAGGAGCCTTGAGAAAGACCAAGGTAGCACTGAGTCAGAATCAGATGTGTATCCACTAGTTCTGTCAGAACTGATGACATACATTGTTGAAAACAAACCTTTGTTCAGATGATCCAGTCACAACGTCTGGAACAATTAGGTGTAGAGTCACCATGTAAATTCCACGAGACTCAAAGACAAACTTCTGGCAGAAATTCCAGAACTTGAGGCTCATAAATCTGGCAGAGATGTATTACTTGCATTTCAAAAGGATGTGGGAAAAGCACTTGCTCAATCATCTGATCTTTCAGAGGCAGTTATCATTGCTAAAGCAGCAAATATTCTCAGAAAGTCTATACTTGATCATCAGTCACGGTTTGATGGCACATTTTCTGAGGCTTGTGTATCAAATTCTGTGCCTCCTCTCCTGCTCCAGTTTGTAGGGATGGTTGAGCATGGGGCTGACATCAAGTCACAGTTACGATTTGGAGCATCAAAGTCAGACCAGGCCATTGCACAGCTCATGCAGTTCAACTGCTACTCCCCGATACAAAGAGGAGCAACAACTCATAGACACTCCAAAGACAGAGAAACACCATTCCCAGTCTACATGGGACTCTCAGTCTATGCCAAAACCAGGAAGAGAAACCTGGTTGAAATGCTACATCAGTATGGCCTCAGTATCTCTTATGACAGAGTACTGGGAGGTCTCTGCACAGTTAGGAGATGCCACAGTTAGCAAATATGTGGAGGAGGGTGTGGTCTGTCCCAGTACTGCGAAAAAAATTGTTCACCACTGCAGTGATGGACAACATCGACCACAACCCATCTGCAACTGCTGCCACTACCTCCTTCCATGGAACTAGCATCTCCATATTTCAGCACCCCACCAAGGAAAACACTGGACAGGAAAGACAGCAACTAAAGTTTGCACCTGAGAAAGTGAACGGTGCCTGAATTGTTTTGACACATTCACAAACATCTCACCAGCTTCCTTTCAAACAAAGAACCCTGTGCCACCAAACACTGCAATACCAAAGCCACCCACAGATATCTTGGGGCCACAGCTTGCACTGGAGTATCAGTGGCTAGACAAGGTCATAGTCACCCAGGAAATAGATGATGCAGTGAATCTGACGTGGTCAGCTCATCACACTTCAATGAAGAGAAGCCCAGAATTTGAAGTAACCATAACTTCATTGCTTCCTCTCCTGCGTGATCAGGCTCATTCTGTTGCTTTTGATCAAACACGTGATGCAGAAAGTGCAGGATGTCACTGATTTTCTGAACCCTGGCCAGATACCCATAATCACAGCTGATCAGCCAATCTATGCCGTAGCAAAGCACAGCCAGAGAACCCTGCTGAGTGGCATGGCAAGTCCTCTGGACAACCAACTCGCCCTTAGCCAAGAGTTGCCAACAGCTTTAAATGTGGATGCAAAGCAGGCTGTCGAAAGGTGCAAGTGCTACAAGCTGGGTCTTCCCTGCACAGCTCTGTGCACTTGCAAATGTGAAGTCTAGATAAATATTGCCCTCTCTTCAGTAGATAATCTAGCTTGAGCATCCAACGTGTCATGCTATGCCTACCTTCTTATCCTCGAATTTTTCAAAGGTGTAGGTTGAGACCTATACATAGATTGGTTGCGTTTAGTCCGTATTTCTCTTCTTTTCTTTTTATGGTTACAGTCTTAGACACAATGTTGTATGTGACCAACCATTACTATTTCAGTTGAAAATAGCATATTAGTTAAACTGCCTGATCACATGAATATACCATTAAATAAAAACAGTTGGTCTCTATGTCTGCTAGCGCTGTGGATAGAAAAAAAAACTTTTATGGCAACCATTTTGTACGCCATCTTGGTTACAATTCATTTAGTAAGGGTTTTCAATAAAATGTGTGGTATGGAACATTTTTATAACCTAAAAGTCGAGGTTTAAAAAAAAAACTGGCATATTCCATCCAATACATGCTCCCAAACCAGTGAATCTCAACATAGATGGCGGCCATTTTTAAAAATAGCCGCCATCTTGGATTTAAGGTGGCCAGTTGCCCTTTTCTAAGAGGCGTAGTCTTAGGAATGTTTGTGCCAAATTTCATGCTTGTTTCACTATCTGAACGATTTTTACAGCAATCTGCTGCACTATATGCACATACATACATATACACATACCTATATACTGTATAGTATACATACCCATTATAGTAGTTATACACACAAACACACACAATCACACACACACACATAAGATGGATATATATTCTATATCATATATATATATATATATATATATATTTATATATATATATATATATATATATATATATATATATATATAATATATATATATATATATATATATATATATATATATATATATATTTTATATATATATATATATATATATATATATATATATATATATATATATATAATAATCTTGTAACCAAACGTTATCAATTCCTTACATATCCTGAGTAATATATTTTCCGCATATGTTACCGAAAATTTTAGTTGATAATAAGTCCACCGTCCCGTTATGCTGGTTCAGACCAGTGGACGGTGGACTTATTATCAACTAAAAACCCCCTCTTGTGACATATATGAAAATATATTACTTCTGAGGTAGAGTAATTGTGTATTAAAGTCGTTTGTCTGCTTCTGATTGTATATGAATCACTTTGATGTGATAAATAGTCATATATATATATATATATATATATATATATATATATATATATATATATATATATATATATATATATATATATATATATATATATACATATTTTATATACTAAAATTCCAGGTAACTACGTGTAAAATGAGAGCGAATGTTTTTACATGATTTACGCAGTACATACCTATTCCTGTATATACTTTCTCTTATCAAACCAATTAAATGTGGATCATCTAACAACAATCCAGATTTATAACTATACCAAAAACCAGATATAAAATCTGCTAATAATACATTTGCAGTGTTCCTATCTTTCAAACTATTTGTTTCAAAATCAAATTTTAGTACTTGAAGAAACTTCTTAGTTCTGACTTTACACAAAGCTTTAAACACTTTTTTTAAACCATTCTATTAACTTTTTATTCATTCTACAAAAATGAAATAAATGCATCATAGTTTCTTCTTCCCCACAAGTACTACATACATCATCTTGTACGATGTTCATCATATGTAATCTGTCCCGAGTTGGCAATACTCCATGTATATATTTATACAATACTTCTCGGACATGTGGCTCTATAAACTTGCTATTTACATTTACCCATATATTCTTCCAGTTACACGATGGGTAGTTAATTTGAACATTTGGCTTATAGTTATCTACCATTAAAAATCTATATACTTTGCTACTTTTACAATGCGGATACACATCCATCTTGATGACTAGTCTTAAAGTATTAATTATTTCTTCATAATAGGGGGTGGTTATTGCTGCAGCATCTTTAATTCCATTATCGCTCAATAAGTAGCTTCCTTTCATTTTACAGTAATACATCATTAGCTCATACCCAAACTCTTTTTTTGAAAAACTCTTATAAAAGTACAGAAGAGAACTGCCTTTACCTTATAGCCAATTTTTACTACTCCACTTCCTCCTAATCTTGGCAAACATGTTGTTTTCCTGCTAATTGGCTGGTAATTACCTTTCAATAAATACTTGAAAATACATTTTCCTATCTGCTTCTCAAAATTTTTTGGGATCGGTATCACATGGGCTATATACGAACATTTTGATAAAAACTTCATATTAATGACCAGAGCTTTTTGAAATATTGTTAACTTCCTATTGTGTGAAAAGCCGACCAATTTCACCACATTTTCTTTAATTTTGTTCCAATTTTCCTCCCTCGTTTTACAAAAATCATTAAAATAGGTTATACCTAAAATTTTACAGCTATCGGTTTGTATGTTCAAATTTTGTACTGGCCATAAGGTTCTGTTTTTCCATTGCCCTAACCTAAATATGCTAGTTTTATTCAAGTTAAGAGAAGCACTAGTAGCATCTTCATACATTTTTAAGATCTTAAAACTTTCTTCTATCCCTTCATCTCTACATACTACAATTGAGCTATCGTCTGCATACCTAAAACACAAATTCTTAGATTATTTGGCATTTCCGGAGAACATTTACCAACTCTTTGTTTCAACAATCTATACAATGGCTCTTGCGCTATTATGAACATAATCATCGACAAAGGACAACTTTGTCTGACTGATCTTTGAATGGGAAAAGGCTTAGTTAGGTTGCCATTAATACTCACCACACTACTTGCATTTGTGTATAGCATTCTTATCAGACCAATGAACTTAAAGGAAAATCCAAACCGTTCTAACACTTTAAACAAAATCCCCAAATCTACTCTATCAAAGGCCTTTGACCAATCTAAATGAATTAAAGCAGCTTGCATATCTTTCTCATTTATGTAATATATCATATCTCTCACCGTTGTATTTGCTTTTGTCATTGATCTTCCTGGGACACTACAGAACTGTTCAGGTGATATGCACAGTGGAAGTAACCTTTTTAATCCATTTGCAATTATCTTTGTAACTATTTTGTAATCAACATTTAGTAATGTGATAGGTCTTAAATCATCAATGCAATGTGAACTATCATCCTTCCAAAGTAATTTCAGTACTCCGTTGTTCATGTCAGTACCAGTCACAATATTTTTAAAGATATACTTAATTACATACTTAATTACATCTAAAAATTCTTTTATTATATTCCACATTTTCTTAGAAAATTCTACTGGTAATCCATCTTTGCCAGGTGCTTTTCCATTTTTCATCGGTGATATAACCTCCCATACTTCGTTTTCATTTACCTCTGCTGTTTATAACTTATTTTCCTCATTGCCTATCACAGACTGAATAACATCTAAAACTCTATTTTGAACCTGGGTATTACATTCATATTCATTGTACAATTTTTCATAGTACTCTACTGTATGTATTTCCATTGCTTTATTATCCGTTACATATACCCCCTCCTCAGTTTTTAATTTGGATATCATTGCCACAGGAGTCTTTTCTTTTCCTAACAGATAATGTAACATTTTTTCGCCTTAAATTCTTTCCTCTGTTCTTAATCTAACTTTTACCCCTTCACATATTTCATCTTCTATGGTTTTTATCGGTTCCTTTAATTCAGATATCTTTTCAAATTGACTGCCTGTAACATAATGATGATGATACAAATTCCTAAGATGTGCTTTCAATACATTTAATAACCCATACTTTTCCTGTGCCTCTTGCTTTGATGCTTTCACGAAAAAGCTCTTTATACACTTTTTTGTATATATCCACCAGTCAATTATATTGCCTATAAAATGGTTATCACTCTTTATCTTTAAATCGTTCCACATCAGTTGAAAGTTCCCATCAACAAGGTAACTCTCTAAAACCTTACAATTTAATTTCCAATATCCATGACCCCATTTCAGATTATCTATTTTAATACTAGTTTTTAAAATGTTGTGATCAGTCCCACTAATGGGAATGTTTAAAGTTTCGGTAACATTACAAGCTAAATCGCTTACATAAATTATTCTAGAGCCATAATTCCTCCTTATATATGTAAAGTCTACAAAATCGTTTTTCAAAACCCATACATCTTTTAACCTTAATGAATTTTTTAAGCTTATCAAGGCTTTAGACAAGAAACATTTGTCAGCTGTAGAGACAGCCCTTTGACAAGTTACACAGTTCCAGTCTCCTGCTATAACAACATTTTTCAAGCTATTTCGTGCAAAATATAACAAATCAGTATTAAATAACTCTTCTCTTTCTTTCCTTTTGTCCTTACCCGAGGGGCATGTATATACATTTATAACCTGGGATACTACTTCAGCAATACAACATTTCGCACTTAATATTTGGCCCTTTATATCCATCTCATTTTTCATGATTTTCACTTGCGATAGCTTGTTTATAAACACTGCAGTCCCTCCCTTTAATAAATGAGTTGAATTTAATATAACATGGCAATGTCTTTTAATATACTTTAGTCTATTTTTCTCTTTAACATTACGTTCTTCTACACATATTATGTCTATCTTATGCACAAGCATAAATTCAATGAGTTTAATCTGTTTATTCAAATTATTTAAACCGTTTACGTTAATAGTTATAGTATTTAAATAAATGAAAATCCCCCAAAAATAAGATGGATGCACTATTCTGTTCTCAAATTCAATTAATTTTGGACCGTTTAGCATCTCTCTTGTGTATGTCGTCATCTGAAGATTCTTCCTTTTTATCTAATTTCTCAATATTTTTCCATCTACACAAGTCATCTTTTTTCAGCTTCACACTTATTTTATCACCACGATTACCCATCATTTCACATTTGTCTGACTCAGATTCTATACATCCATTAATCTTGTAACCAAACGTTATCGATTCCTTCCATATCCTGTGTACTGGTCCTTTCCGCACCCTGCCAAACTGTTCTAGCTTCCAAATCCTCAGTCCTTATTTCCTCGTTATGTATTTCAGCCAGTGCAATACCTTCTGCAAAACCTTGGTCTTGTGACAGCTTTTTCCGTTCCTACCGTAATCTGTGTATCTGTCGTTTCGTCTGCTTCTGAATTTGGCATAGCTTTTTCTGGTTCCATACTCTCATCTTCAATATCTTGAATATCCTCGGTAATTACGACTTTGTTTTGCTCATTCCCAATATTACTTCCAAAATTTTTTACCGTTTCACCATTCATCAGGGGTCCTACTTGCACTTCCACCGCTGTACTGAGTTCATTGTTTCCTTTGTTTTCTTTTGTCGTTCCTTTATTCATGTCCGGAAAGTCCTCCTCAGTCCAAATATTTTTCCTTCCTAATATGTCTTTAAGAGGTGCAAAAGAAACGAGCAGGTAAAAAGTGAACTGCTGATTTATTCATGATCCAGGCAGTTTATATAGCAGCAGACTGGCGTCGCGCCGCGGAAAACAATGGAAGCAAGGGTGACCTGAGGTCGATAACAATTAACAATAAAATACAGCGAAAGAGTGCAATTTACAGTGTGAAAATAGACAGAATTAAAGTTGAATACAATCTTGATGCCTGCAAAAGAAGAAATACACGCTACATAAATTGAGGACAGATAAACAATTACATACATAGTTTAAATGATTGGGTTTTAGCGTGTGACCTGGCCTGTCAGGTGTGACGAATTGTAGATACAAAGAAAATGGGCCGTCACATGACTTTACAAAATACTCCCCAAAGACGTAGGTAACGCCTGATTAGTCGGTTATATCTGCTGGGGCGTTGAAGGGTGCCCCGGCTGCGTGAGGACAATGGAGGGACGTCCTGTGTGTGAGGGTGGCTGATTGCGGATGTGGGCGGCCTTTTCCGGGGGCGGCCGCGTGTCCGCTTCTTACAAGGGCCCGGTTGCGGCAGTGGCTGCGCTGGCGGAGGGTGTGGTGTGATGATGGCTGTGTCCTCCTCCAGGAGGGCAGGCTTGACTCGGTCGATTGACACCCAATCGTTCCTCCCGTGAAGTACGAGCAGGAACGCCTTGCTGTTCCGTTCCAGCACGCAGAAGGGCCCCCTGTAGCGCCTGGTCAGTGGCGGGCGGACGGCGTCATCCCTGACGAAGACGTGGGTAGTGGAGGCCAGCCCGGGCGGCGTGAAGGTGGCGGACCTGTCGGTGTATGTCCTCTTGCAGGGGGCGAACTTGCTGACGATTTCGCGAAGCCTCTGGACCGATGGGTTGTGGCGATCCTCTGTCACTAGCTCGACCGGGACCAACCCGAGGAGGACCCACGGCAACTGGTACTTCCAGTCCTCGGCGGTATAGCGGGCCATAAGGGACACCTTCAGGGACCTGTGAAAACACTCGACCAAGCTGTTGGCAGCTGGGTTGTAGGCCGTGGTGGTGTGATGAGCTGTCCCCAGCAGCTGGGCCAAGGTGGACCACAATTCGGACAGGAAGGCGGGGCCCCTGTCAGTTGTGATGTGGTCAGGGATGCTGGAGCGGCTGATCCAGCTGGAGAGCAGGGCCTTGGCGCATGCGCTGGCGATGGCTTCTTGCATGGACGTGGCTTCAGGCCACCTTGTTGAGCGGTCTACCACCGTCAGGAGATATCTGGACCCGCCTGACGGAGGAAGGGGCCTGACGACGTCGATGTGAACATGGCTGAAACTCCGCCCTAGCTGCAGGAACTCGCCTACCCCGGATTCGGTGCCGCCGCCCACCTTGCTGGTTTGGTAATGCAGGCTATGCCTCGCCCAGGTCCTCGCGTCCTTCTGCACTCCGTGCCAGACGAACTTCTCTGACAGCAGCTTGGCCGTCGTCCTGCCGGAGGGGTGTGACAGGCCGTGGATGATGTCGAATACCTGGCGGCGGCGGGAGGCTGGCACTAGAGGGCGGGGCTGGTCAGTGCTGACGTCGCAGAGGAGATTTGGGCCGCGGGGGCGAGGGGCACGTTCCTCCACTTTAGGGACATGATGGTGGTGCAGTAGGCTGGGGTCTCTGGGTTGGCGGCCTGCTCCCTGGCGAGGTCTTCATAGTTGATCCCCAGCTGCACCGCGTTCAGCTCGACTCTGGAGAGGGCGTCCACCACAGGGTTCTTCCTGCCGGGGAGGTACTTGACGGAGTAGGTGAACTTGGCGATGACCGAGAGATGCCACTGCTGCCTGGAAGACCACACGTCCTTGCTTGGTGAAGGCGTGGACCAGCGGCTGGTGGTCCGTATAGATTGTGAAGGGTGTGCTCTCCAGGAGGAACTTGAAGTGCCGGACTGCACGGTACACTGCACAGAGTTCCCTGTCGAAGGTGCTGTAGCGGGCCTCTGCAGTGTTGAACTTCTTGCTGAAGAAGGTGATGGGCTGGGGAGTGCCATTGATGACCTGCTCCAGGACAGCACCACAGGCGACGTTGCTGGCGTCTGTTGTCAGCTGGAGGGGGGGCGCTGGGATCCTGGTGGGCCAAAGCGGTTGCCTCGGCGAGGGCGGCCTTCATCAGGGAGAAGGCCTGCTGCTGGCTGGGTCCCCACAACACGGATTTTGGTTGGCCTTTCAAGGTCTCCGTCAGAAGGGCCGTGGTGTGTGCGATCCCGGGATGAACCTCCTGGAGTAGTTCAGCATCCCAAGAAACTCTTGGACGGCCTTGATGGAAGTGGGGACGGGGAACCTGGTGACGGCTGCGACTTTGGATGTGAGCGGACGGACGCAATCTGGAGATACCTTGTGGCCCAGGAAGTTGGCTTTCTGTACGTTCTTCTGCAGGCGCTGCAGGACTGCCCGGATGTGTTTCTGGTGCTCCTTGTGGGACCTGGGAAATATAAGGATATCATCTACGTAGCAGACACAGAACTTTAGGTCCCCCAGGATGCTGTCCATGAGCCGCTGGAAAGTTGGCCCAGCGTTCCTCAGGCCAAATGTAGAGAAGGCGAACATGTAGGACCCGAAAGGTGTGATGATGGCAGTCTTTGGTATGCCCTCTGGCGCGACCGGTACCTGAAAATAGGATTTCAAGAGCTCCAACTTAGTAAATATTTTGGCCCCGTGGAAGGAAGCCGTGAGGTCCTGCAAGTTTGGCGGGGATAATGGTCAGGTTCCGTTGCGAGGTTGAGCTGCCTGTAGTCGCCGCAGGTTCTCCAGGAGCCATCCGGTTTCTGCACCATGTGGAGGGGGGAGGCCCACGGGCTGGAGGCCTTCTTGCAGATTCCCATCTGTTCCATTTCGGCGAACGCGTCCTTAGCCTCCTGAAGGCGTTGAGGAGGAAGCCTCCGGAACTTCGCATGGGCAGGGGGGCCTTTGTTTTTATGTGGCGATATATGCCATGTTTGGCTGGGGCCCCGGACTTTTGGCAGAGCTCGGGCCTGAACACATCAGGGAACTCCGTCAGCAGCTGCGAGGACTGGTGGGGGGCGGCGGAGCAGATGGTGGGCGCCTTGGGTCCCGTTGCCAACGGGAGGGACTGGCAGGAGTCTGTGTTGAGGAGGCGCTTCCGACCAACGTCGAGTGCCAGCCCAAAGTGTGCCAGGAAATCCGCACCCAGGAGCGGGGTCCTAACGTCCGCGACGACGAAGTCCCAGGAGTGCCTCCGGCCAAGGATGGAGATCGACAGGGGCCTAGTTCTGTAGGAGAGGATGGGGGACCCGTTGGCGGCCGTCAGGGGTCCTAGCGGGTCCAGTTCCCGCTATTAATCGGTCCTCTCTAGATGCTGGGAAGATTGATCTAACGGCCCCCGTGTCGACCAGCATCATCCTGCCGGAGACGGTGTCGTGGACGTAGAAGCCTACTGGTTCTGGGGCCCTGGGTTCTTCTGCTGTCATGGCGGCCTGTCCTGCTGGCCGCCGCCTCCCCCGTTTTTTGAACGGGTGAATGAACAGGGCGGCAGGCAGTTCCGGGCATCCTTGCCAAACCGCCTGTGGTAGTGGCAAAGACCCGGGGAATTCCATCTGCTGGGAGGCGCTGGGCGCCTCCTGGTGACGGCGTTGACCTCTTGCTCTGCGCCCCCCTCCTGCTGGACGATGCTGACTGGGAGTGTGGGCGCTGGTACCCGCTTCATTGCCTTCACAGAATCCATCAAGTGCTGTGCTGTGCGAATCAGGGCTTCGAGGGGCATCGCGTAGGCCTCAGGGATTTGTGTGCGGACCTCTGGGAGGAGCTGACGGGGGAGGAGCTCCCGCGACAGGCTTATTTTGTGCTTTTTTTTACTGCTGTCGGTGTCTGGGAGGGTGAGGAGGTCTTGGATCATGCCTCATGACTCCATGACGCTCTGATCCTGCCGCGGGTTGATGGCGAAGTTGAGGGTGCGGGCGGCCCGCTCGATAACCGGCAGGGAGCATGTCTTGAGGAGGGTTTTCTTCAGGAGGTGGTAGGTAAGGGGGCGTGCGTCAGACACCCACGGGACGAGCTTCCTGTAGATCTCCTCCGGCAGGGCATTAAGTACTATATCTGCCTGCAGCACCTTGTCGTTAAGATCCGCAATCCTGAACTGGCTCTCGGCCCTGTAGAGCCACGCCGACGGATTCCCCTGCGTGAACGGCGGCAGCTTTATGGACAGGGCGGCCCTTGATTGTCCCGCCGGGCTGGGGAGAGTGCGGGGTGCGGGCAGGGGTGTGGAGGAGTGTGAGAACCTCAGCACGGGGACGGGCGTGGGTGATATGGGAGGGAGGTAGACCTCCAAATCTGCAAGGTCAGCGGTTAACTGAACGAGGGAAGGGATGTCCGCGTCCATACTCGCTCTTTGCCCTCTTAAATGGAGTAGGGTACTGGCGTCAAAACGCACTTGGGAGCGCGCCATGTGAGTTCGCTAATGACGCTGGTGATTTTGCCGACGAGAGTCTGCACGCCCAAATGCTGGTTCAGCGCCGTGATTAGTCCGCTAAGGGCATGAGTAAGCTCCTGAAGCCAAGACTGAGTGGCTGTATGGGTCCGCTAATGGCTTCGGGAACCACTCCGGGGTCACCACTTTAAGAGGTGCAAAAGAAACAAGCAGGTAAAAAGTGAACTGCTGATTTATTCATGATCCAGGCGGTTTATATAGCGGCAGACCGGCATTGTGCCGTGAAAAACAATAGAAGCAAGGGTGACCTGAGGTCAATAACAATTAACAATAAAATACAGCGAACGAGTACAATTTACAATGTGAAAATAGACAGAATTAAAGTTGAATACAATCTTGATGCCTGTGAAAGAAGAAATACACGGTACATAAATTGAGGACAGATAAACAATTACATACATAGTTTAAATGATTGGGTTTACGTGACCTGGCTCGTCAGGTGTGACGAATTGTAGATACAAAGAAAATGGGCCGTCACCAAAGAAAACTTGCTCAGCAGGGACTTTACAAATAGCATGATCAGCAGAGACTGTACAGATGACTTTACATGTCTACAACACAATCATTAGCCAGATATCCTTCATTACCACATTTATAGCATGTTTGTTTCTGGCCGTTGTGTAGAAACGAAATATTATGCCCAAGTATATAAACAGAAAGCGAAATGTTCTCTCTTATCTTCATTTTTGCTGTCCTCGTTCCATTTAACATTCCCTCAAAAGGACCGTGTGCATAACTGTTATTCTTGATTGATTCTACTTTGCCATATTTACTTAGAATCATAATGATTACTTCATCGTCCATTTCATATGGGGCATTCCGTATTGAGACATTTGTCGTCCCTGAACTGATATTGATAACTTTACCAGTTTCCATTTTGCCATTTTTTATCACTTTATCCTCATAAGCTCGCACCACATTCAGAAAGGTTTCGTTTTCAAGAAATTTCACAACTACTTTCTCTTTGGTTCTGAACCCCAACAATCTTCCTACTTTCTATTTTCAACATATCAAATAGGACTTTCCTAGTTAATTCAACTGACGCATAAGTTGAAAACTAAAGTCCTACGGAGTCCTGCCTCCGAAAAGGTTTATAAGTGTCCATTTTCAACCGGGCTTTTTCTTCACATCCATTTTCTAATTACACGTTTTTCTCCCAATAGATGGCGTTGGTGTCGCCAAACCCCAGCCAGTGTTACCTGCCCTGGCTGGGACTTTCCTAGTTACTACAAACCTTGTTTCACTCCTGGATTTTAATTATAATACAAAAAAAGCATTAAACAGTTATGTCACTTAAATCACTGCATGCTCACTTACATCCCAGTCCAATTTTGTAACCGAAACCTTCATTCTTGTTCGAAAAATCGGCCAAAATAAGCAGGACGGATGACACGCTTGTTTACACGACAGCGATTCTTCTTCTTCCACTTCTATTTAATTAAAGGAAATCCATATCCTGCTACAATTCTATTTTAAACTACTACCAGATTTGTGACCTCTATACCATTTCATGAATCAATCTACGCATGTGCGAGAGGTCAAAATTCTCCCACCAAAAAGTTTCTCCAGCCACTTGAAAACGGGCTGCTCTCCCCATGTTTGGCTTAGGAAAAACTGGGTGAAGTCTGTCATCTGTACAAAGGATTTCCAAGTGAATTTTTTTGTGTGTCTTTAACAACTTCCCGAACCATTTTTTTTTTTTACCTCCACCTAGGGTGGAGGCACCCCTCATGCCTTGTCCGATAGGTCCGGCGGGTGCATGGGAGGTTCAAACTGTTAATAGATTTTTCCTTTCAGGTGGTAAGTGCATCAGTCTAGCTATTTTTAGTATTAACGTACCTTGACTTTAGATTGTTCAGATTTAAAGTAACGTAACTTTTATATTGATCGCTTAAGAATTATTCTAGAATTTTGCAGCTGTCAGTGAAGACCTTTTAACTCATATTGCAATTAGTTTTTGAACAGTACAGTAGTTAATGTAATCTTCTAAATATGTCTTTAGATATTAGTTAATATATCTTTTAAGATTCCAATTTCCTAACTCGGCAATAATTTTAATTTTGCATCTGTGCTTATAAGGTGGTTTAACTCCGGTGTTTTCAGCAAGAAATTAACTAAGTTTTTAGCAATGCACTGGTTTTAAAAATGAAGATTTAGCGTCTTTTAATTTAGATAATTTAAATTTTTAACATTTGAAATTTTAAATTAAGGTATAAATGCTGTTAATAGTTTGCATCTTAAGCCAAACTCGTGCTAATCATACAGTGAACAGGCCTGTGTTTTCAGTTGAGTACAATAGACAGATACACTATTTTATACAATCAGCGAGTGATGCCAGAACGTGCTCTCCTCTTAAACTTGACAAACTGGCTTTTTGTAATTTTGCTCGGCGGCTCTATACGTCGTGACGATTGATGCGGTCGTTTTGCTGGTTGAAGGTCATTCAATTGTTAGCGCTTTTTCGTGCCTCCCGTTCTTTGGTTTGCTAACACTTTATTTATTTATTTTTTTTTTTTTTGGTTAAAGGTTTGAGTGGCTCGTTGGTCTGTACAGAAGCAAATTGGATCTGTCGTGAAGGCTTCAGTTCATCTTGGTTAATAAAATCTTATATGTTACTGACCAAAGGAATTATTGCTGTAATTTTTTTATTTGTAATAAGTACAAACATTTCTGCCGTAGTTTTTTTGCCTTTGCAGGCTGTGGTTTGGATAGTTGAGACCGCTATTCAAGAACTCCGGTGTTCGTTGCTTTTACAACACAATGTTTAAATGAGGTGAGACAGGAGCCTGGCGTTACTGATATATTGCACTTCATGCCAGAAGTTGTCGAGCTTTGATTAAAAAGTTTAATTAGTTCTAATTAAATGATTTTTTTAATAACGATCACGTGTAAAAATAACCTCCTTACCTTCACTGATAGAAATTGCAGACTTAGGTTTTCTTGCCATAAATTCGCAAATTAACTACGTAAAGAACGTTAGCAGCTTATCTTGACCGGATGCAGTCTTAAAATCCACAAGGTTTTAGAATACCGGTATAAAGTGGCTTAATGTAAGCTAGAAGACCATCGGTAAAGCCTAATGCCACTATAAGTTGGTAATATTTAAGGAAATAGTTCTGGTGTTTTACTCTTGGTAAAACTTGCGGTAAATTAACTAAGCAAATGACCATGTGGCGGAATTCAAACCCACAAACAAAACAACGAACAACACTCACCCCGATCTTCGGTTGCTGGAGATGGATAAAGGTCGCCGTAACAACCACAACCGCAAACAACCACAAACACAACAAGGAAATACAAAAAAAAGAAACAGAACACACACACAAATAAACAGCACACCAACAAGAAAACCAACAACTCCCGGAAAAGCATACGACAAAACTGTCCCACACAAGAACCACTGACCAGCACTAGCTCTGACTAAAGACTCACTCCAAAACCGAAAAATCCTTCACATATTCCACAGACAGACAGCGCCGTAAACAAACTAACGACCTCATCCCTCTTCCAACAACCGAAGCACTCACTAACGACAATTACACTCGCTCTCTCTCTCTCTCTCTCTCTCTCTCTCTCTCTCTCTCTCTCTCTCTCTCTCTCTCAAAAACGTTGGGAAATGCTAAATACAAACAAATTTATTCATCCTCTATAATTCTCCCCCTTTTAGCATTTCCCAACCAACACCTTTCACACTGCATTCAAATCGCCTTACGCAACACCCATGGATGCTCACTAGCAGGTCCTTTAGAACGCGTTCGCGGGCACGCAATCATTCTCTCAGACTCGCTCTCTCTTCCAGCAACATTCAGATTTACATTTTCTCCTCCATTCTCTCTCAGATTCACGCTATCTTCTTCACTATTACCACTCTCAATTTCATCCACAATCTCATCTATACCCTCTAACTCGTTCCCAAATACCTCCCCCAATTCTTCAACTAACCCATCCCATTCGCTCATTGACCTTTCCAATTCTTGCAACGATTCATTCATGCTTTCAATCACTCGTCTATCACTGCTACGCTCTCTTACTCTTACACTTTCGCTCACCTCCAACCGTTCACTTACCCCTACACGTTCAGTCAACTCAGTTATATCAAACCCGCATATGCTAGCCTATACGTTCTATTCATACCATCCCATTCATCCGTATTACACGCTTTATTACTCATTTTCACTTTGGTACTCACACCCCTATCACACAACTTACGACCATTCAGTTTACTTACGTTCTTCCCTTTCTTACGTTTCCTACCATACTCTATCAAAACAAATTGCTGATCCTCCATACACAAGCTCTCATGCATACTTGGTTCACCCACATTCGATTTCAGCCATTTATACACCCCATTCTCTCTCACATATTCCGGTACATCCTTCCATCTACGCAATTGGTTATGATGCGCTCGTATTTCTCTCACACTACCATCTACACATGCTTCCCCTACAACATAACTAAGCCCACTGGGACCAACTTCCAACACTTCATACGGACCCTCAAATTTTTCACGCACTTTATTTACATTCAACCGCCCTTTCTCGACTACTTCTTTCAACACTTTCTCGCCCACCTTGTAACTTTCAAACCTCTCATGCGCCTTCTTCCATACCTCCTATCATTCTCAGATATACCCAATCTCGGTCTCACTATCTTTTCAAAATTTAATACATATTTACACGGAGACATACCAATACCCTTATGCACGGTGGCGTTGTATACCCACAACGCTCGCCCAACATTTACATCCCAATCATTATCTCATTCACTCATCATACGTAATATCTCTGTCAACGTTCTCACCGTTCGTTCCGCCAATCCATTCGCACTGGGCATATACGGCGTAGAGTACACATGCTCTATGCCCCAATCACGCAACATTTGCTCAAACTCCCATCCAACAAATTCAGGCCCATTGTCACTCAACATTCGCGTCGGCTTGCACACACATTGGCAACATCACTTGACCCACCATTCTCGCTACAGTCTCACTCTTTTTGTTCCGAATCGCTACTGCATATGCAAACTTACTCAAATGATCTACCATTACAACCATTCCCACATGTCCTCTAGCAGTCACAGGCAACGACACACAATCAATCACAACCATCTCAAATAACTCTTTCATCTGCAATCGCAACACAGGTGGATTCGCATGCACACTCTGATACTTACCCTTCTGACAGTCCGCACACGTAATCGCTACATCCGCACAAATTCTACTCAATCCAGGCACATACAATCTCTCTCTCATACATTCCCATAATTTATTTTTTCCCCAGATGCCCAAGCCTATCATGCACCAATAAACACATACCCACGGCTGCGTCTTCCGAAAATACTGGCGCATACACTTCCCATCCCATATTCATTCCTGATGCAAAAATAAACTATACCTTTACATACAACAAATCTCTTAGCACTTCGCTTATACACTTCTAACTCAGACGGCCAACTTCCTACTCTTACACCCCTAACACACACTCTCTTAACATATTTATTTTCATGCACTGATTTTGCATCTGCTTAATTTCCTCTTCACTCAACAAATCATTTTCACTCCTTGCAATATCTACCATACCTACAAAAATAGTTTTAGACACATCCTCCTTTAACCTTCGTTATTTCCTGCCGCCCTTTCCTAAAATTCCTCCCGACATCCACACTTATATCATGCATTCTCATAAAATCAATTCCTAATAAAAACATGTTGGCATATCATTCTCATCCATGACTACAAAATTATGTATTATTTCAAATCCCCCTAACTGAATTTTTAATTGTACCTCCTCCCATACTAACACACTCCCTTGTCCCAAACCATGTATCCTTACACTCGTTGATTTTCTTTTTATATCCCAATCGCACCTTTCCAATTCACTAACTACTGTACTACTCACTAACGACACTTGTGCTCCCGTGTCTACCAAACTACAATATTCACTCTGATTCACCACTACATTTGTTACTAATTTACCTTTCGCTTCATGCATACACGCTCTCACGGCTACATTCACCTGCTTAGCTTCCTCACAACCATCCTCATCGCATTCATCTTCAACAATATCCTCAACCCTACCCCTTATTCCCTCATTTTCCCCACGATCACCTTTCTTAACCAGCCAGCTACAATTATCCTTTCCACATCTAAAACACTTCGCTCGACTTCCACTCATCGACCTTCCCCTTTGTACACTACTATCCCTAACCCGTCCAACCTTTGTTCCCTTACAAACCCACCATTCATCCTCAATGGCACCTCCACATTACTTGCTCTTACACTCCTATCTATTACACTATCTGCCATTCTCATTGGGCCCTCAACACTGCATCCCTAAAGCTTCCAAACTCTGGCACTCTCTCATCTACCCCAGCCCTTACACTTTTGCACTCCTTAGCATTCCCCATCTCCTCCAACTGACTCCTCAACTCCAAATTCTCACTCCTCAGCCTCCCATTCTCCTCCTCCAGCCTACCCTGGAGTTCCCTAGCCACCCGGGTTCCTCTCTCAGTTTCTCTATCTCACTCATCCTGACCTCTTACTCTCACTCTAGCCACCACAAACAATCCTAATAGCAATTATACAACAGCCCCACGTTGGGCGCCAAATTAATGTGGCGGAATTCAAACCCACAAACAAAACAACGAACAACACTCACCCCGATCTTCGGTTGCTGGAGATGGATAAAGGTCGCCGTAACAACCACAACCGCAAACAACCACAAACACAACAAGGAAATACAAAAAAAAAGAAACAGAACACACACACAAATAAACAGCACACCAACAAGAAAACCAACAACTCCCGGAAAAGCATACGACAAAACTGTCCCACACAAGAACCACTGACCAGCACTAGCTCTGACTAAAGACTCACTCCAAAACCGAAAAATCCTTCGAGAGTCACAAACTGTGGTGGATTAAGTTGTTAAATCCTGAAAGCCCATAAATGGTAACAAATAGCCAAAGTAACTGAAGGCAGTTAGCAAGGCACTCAAGAAGCCTTAATATCAAGCAATCTAAAACTAACTTATGCCTGGGGACTTGATCCACGTCCTAAGTCTCTGTAGGAATGCATTTCCATACGGAGAAGAATTCTTTTTAGACGAAGGTTATCAGTTATGGATTTACCAAGCAACTTTTCGAGGTAGTTTTATGCTGAGCAATATGTCAGTCGGTAATTTGTCTTGATCGAGTAATTGAGGACGCGTTCTTTCATATTTTAAAGCAATAAAATAGAAATAAGTAAAATCCACGGATTGAGTAGTCTTCACTATTCTCGCTTTGAGTGCCTCACTATATGATAGGAGGGCTTCACCTTTCCTAGGGTATTATAACACATATATTGTTTTACATTCCCTGGTTAATTTCATAAGCCTATATGACCATCTGACACCAATACACCAGACCTGCGGTTTGATACAGTAGTGCGTGAAATTGACAGAATGAAGCTGAATGAGCACTGAAGACAATTCACTTACAGGTTCAAGATCTTTTCACTAAAAATATAGAAGTATGAAGTAAAAGCTGTAAGTTGGCCTCCAAACTCTTAGAGAAATATCATTACAGAATTATCTTATATTAGGAAAATATGCAAAGTTAAGTTTATTCAGAAGTACAATTTCTTGAACCGATAATGCTGTTAAACTGAATTCGTGTCAGTTGTATCACTGATATTTTGCAATAGCAGATACTTTTACACATTCCTTAATTTTTAAAAATGAAAGTCTTTTGATTATCAGGAGTGTGTTGGCTTTTGAGTGAAAGTAAAATGTTTTCTGTAAAACGAAGAAAGCTTTCATCTACGCCTGGGTGATATGTTCAGTTACAAAGAGTAATATCGATTTCTGTAGATAACAAAAGTTCATCTTAAACTGAGCAGAAGACATGATCTAATGAAAGGTAGCAAGTGCACGGTTGACTTACATCCATGTTGATGTCATAACACCACTGGAGTTTTTAGGGACTAGTTTTTTACGACTGTTGTTAAGTAGCAGCTAAACTTATTCCCGAACCTTCTGAGCTCCGACCCGGCTTTGCGGCAGTTCTCACGTTATTCCATGATGACGCTAAACAGCCACAAAGAATGTGAGTACGTACTTGCGTTTGATCTATTTTTAATATAGTAACTGACAGTTGTTTAAATTCTTTTACTCGGCTATATTGTTATTAAAATGGATAAGCTTCCAGCCTTCACTAACTTAACGCAGATGTCTTTGATACAATAGGAATGTAAGACCAGTAACGTTAATGTTCAGCTAAGACAACAGTACTTCCCGTAATTACGGCGATGAATGAGCAGTTTTCCCATTCCTTAATTTTCAATACCGTAGAAATGCACAAACATGTCCTTATATAATATGGTTGTATACTGGGTTAAGAAATTTCCTTATATAACATGGTTGTATACTGGGTTAAGAAGGAAAGGGAAGGTCCTAAATAAAGGTTTTCCCCGTAGGGAGTTAGTGCCGCCAGTGCACTTCATGCGGTGCACTGTAAGCATTAATTAAGGTTTTCTGCAGTGCACCTTCGGCCCCTAGCTGCAACCCCTTTCATTTCTTTTACCGTACCTCCGTTCATATTCACTTTCTTCCGTCTTACTTTCCACCCTCTCCTAACAATTGGTTTATAGTGCAACTGCGAGGTTTCCTCCTGTTACACCTTTAAAACCTTTCTACTCTCAATTTTCCTTTCAGCGCTGAATGACCTCGCAGGTCCCAGGGCTTGGCCTTCGGCCAAAATGCTATATTCCATTCCATTCCTAAATAAAGGTTTTGATAATCAGAGTGCATTTGATATATAACAACGTATTAGCTTCTTATTGCCCAAATATCATAGCCTTTATGGTCTTGATAGCTTTTACACTACTAACAAGAGCACCAGGTTCATAAACACACCCAAAGACAAATCTTCAAACGTTTAAGTGGCCAACAGTGATGCAATCGTTTGTGCTGTTACCGTAACACCGTCAGCTACCCAACTGGTGAGGGGAGTAGAATGATCATTCTTACCTGGTGATATCCAAGTCACAGAATAACGCTGACAGTAGGTTTGTGTAAATGTCATTAAAATCCCGGAAGGTTTTGTAATACCTGGAGAACTGAAGCCCAAATGAACCTTAATAGCAAGCAACTTGAAAGGGAGATGAAAGAGGATGCTGGCCGCTGTCAGCGTCATGGAATACCTTCCAGTGCTGATTATGTTGATTAACAGCCAAGTCGATAATTGGCTAATTTATCCTCCAATGCAGATGTCTTTTGCCTTAGTTGCCAAGCGAGACTAAAAGGCCATAGGGGAATAAAACTGCCAAGTGATGTAAATTATGAACCTAACTATAATGAGTTCAAATTAACGTAAAAGATATTCAGAAAGTTATGTAATAAAGTGTGAACATTGTGTTGTAACAAAACTAAACGAACACACGAATAACGATGTTTTCTGAGTCCAGTCCCGTGTCAGCCGGTGAAATTCCATTACAGCACGAATTTCTAGGTATAACAATGCTAGATATACCAGAGAAAAAGAGCTTTCAGGAAAGCTGGGGTTACTACCCCAGTCGATCGTCTTTTAGAAGACGTCGGTATAATGAAGGGTGAGTGAAATACCACTACCACGGAAATATACTCGAAAGATCTCTCCTTATCAAAACCCCGTAAAGAGCGCGGTGAGCCGTTACAGCTCCCACACTCAACACCCGCCAGGACGGCGACACCAGCGCCACCTACTTCATTCCATTTTCTAGCACGTGATACGTTCGTTTCTTTTGTGTGCTCGTCCCCTTTTTTGGATTGTTTTTTCATCATCTGCAATGGCATCGAGCACCTTTTCCATCTCTAAGTTAAGTACCATCTTCTTGTGGGGTTTTTGATCTGTTTTTGGCTGTTTTGGTCTCGTATTTTCATAAATATGGGGATCTTCTTATGACGCCACGGCGTCCCTGTCAGCCATGTCGACATGAGGCTTACTCCTTCTGTTCTTTCGGTTGGAGTTGTCTCCTCGTCGCTATATATAGATTTTAGCCCTTGAATTCCTTCCTGGTGGTTCCGTGCGGTGGCTCCCCCTCCAATTTTAGTTTTGTTTTGCATTTTTGGCCTGTCGGCCTCTCTTAGGTGATGCTCCGTCCAAGTACCCCCACCAGGTTGGGTTCTTTTTCATTTAGTCTCAATAGGCTATTATTTTATACTTGAAGATGGTGCTCTTCTTTTAGTTTTAGTATTTTTAATTTATTTTGTTTATTGTTTTTGGTTGTGTGGTTTACCTCTAGTGGGCCTCCCCCCCGAGGTAGGCTACACTCCCTGTGAACGTATTTTTATTTTGATTGTTTTTATATGATGGTTGTAGTGTGGGCTCCATCCCTTGCCCTGGGTGCGGAGATCAGGTTGAGGGAGTTTTGGTTGCTGTTTCCTCCGGGATCGTTTTACGGGGTCAGAGTGAGCCCCTTAGTCCTCTTCCTCCAATTTTGGGGGAATCGAGTTCTTTGGATGTGTTTCCTCTAGGCTAGTCGCCTACTTATCCCCTACTTCTCGTTCCTAGTTGGCTCTCAGCACAAAATTTCTCTCCCTGTTGGTTCCTCCTCTCCTTTACACCCCTTTCTCCTTCCTAACCTATACTAGGTTTGGTTTATATTAGGCTACGCCTGGGGAGGAGTTGGGCTTTGGGCTGTGTAGCTCCTGGAGTAGGCTACCCTTCCAACAGGGAAGGATGCAGTTGAGCGGGTGTCATGTTCTCCTTGTCTCCTGTCCCTTCCGGGTAGCCTGCTCCTCCTTCACTACCTCCCTCCCTCCCCTCAGCTTTGCGACTCGTGCGGGTGACGCTAGATGGCGTTTTCTCGAGTTCAGGGACTCCTCCTATTGGTAGAGGGATTGCTCCCTCCCATATCGTCCCCAGCATCGCTGTGGTGGGGTGGGTGGTTTTAACTCGGCGTGTTGAATCCTGTCTCATACCTCATCTCCCCATCGGGCCACGGGTTAGCGTGAAGGTGTGGCCCGCCGTATGTTATGAACATAGACACTTTACCCGTTTGTTTCTCCGGGCGGGAGGTGATGGTGGGATGATTCTATGTCACGCAAGCGTAACGGACTCCTCCGGTCTCCGGAGTATTACCATCACTTGTTATTTTTATTGTTGATTATTGTTATTATTATTTTGTTTTATCATATACGTGAATCCGGTCCCACACCTGGGCTCCGCCGTTATTTTCTGGCAGCCCTTATGGTTGGTTCCTGGTTTCTCGTTCTTCATTCCCGGAGTCTTCCGGGGTCTGAATCCTTACCTTCCACTCTGTGCATTTAAAGCTTATTGGCCCAGTTTATATGGGTAGTTCTTCTACGCCGGAGTATTCCGGTTGTAGTTGAGTTTCCCGGCCTTGCCGACATTATTTTGCTTGGAGTGTGAGGTTCATGTACTTTTTACCTTTACAGACTGTTCGCTGTGAGGAGCAGTGTGTACCGCCTCCTTCAACAACCCTACGGACACGTAGTTTGCGGACCCACGCTGGTTGTGCGGTCCGACTTGATGACCTGGTTGTTTGGCACCCGATGGCTGTGAGGTTTGCTTTTGCCTCTCTCCTCAACCATCCAGGATGAGTCGGTAAGTGAAAGTCTTCTTTCCTCCGGTCCATGCTCCTCATGCGATATGTTGTTTATATTCTCCGTCTGACTCTTCATTCCTGACTAACTGTTGGTTTCCTTGCAGGCGGACGAAGCTTCCAAGAAGTCTGCCTTGAATCCCTCCGGGCCTGGGTGGCTGGGTTCGGCAGGAATGTTCCGTCGAAAGCCCTCTACGTCCTCGACGCCAGGTTGAGGGACTTGCTTTACCCCGGCGCACGGGTGGCGGCTGCAGTGCCAGAAGACCTTGCCACCCCTATCATTCCAACAAATCCGTGATGCGACCCAGCCACCTCAAGTGGACATCATGTACGCCGAGGTCTCGGAGGATGTTGCCGCCCTAAATCTCGACTTGGAACCGATGAATACGGAGCAGGACCAGGTGGTAAGTGGTGAGGTAAGTGAGGATATTGGGGCGGGCCCCCTTTGTTTGACTCCTGCTTCATCTGTCTCTTCGTTTGCAGGTTTTGTGAAGTCTTCCTCTTTGGGTGATAGAGCTCCGTCTGCTATCCCCAAGTTGAAGAAGACTTCATGGAAGGTGAAGGCTACAAGTCCTCGACTTCCAAGAAGGCATCGCCCTTCCCCGTCAAGGCTAAGGTTTCAGGACCGGTAGCCTCGGGAGTAAATCTGGTTCCTCCGGCAAAGGCGCGAGTAAGAGGGCTGCAAAATCAAGCCCTCCTCGCCAACCTTCTTTTGATGCGCAGAGCCCTTGCCACTGAACTGTACAAAAAGTTCACAGAGGACCTAGATTCTAGGTTTGAGAAGATCTCAGATAAGTTTGCCAACTATGACAATATACTGGCAGGTTTGGCTCGCCAACCTAGGCAGAACCGCAGTATTCTATCCCCGACACTGCGGACCTCCCGCGTTTGATGTCGGAAACCCTTGGCGGTTACGCACTCCGGGCCATCCAACATGATGGCAAACTTACCTAAACAGTCTGGGCACGAGACGGTTGGAGGAGTTGGAGTTCTTCCCCCCCGATCTCTTGCCTCCTTATCCTGGCTTCGTAAGGCTTACTGAAGAAGCCTGGATTCGGTCAGACAAAGGTACCTAGGGAGACTGTCATCATCCCTAGGGACCAGGCTCAGTCGGCTCTCCTACGCACTCTGACGGAGTGGCAGGCAGTGAACACAAAATTGACCCCTTTCAAGGGCAATTTCACGATGTTCACCCTGGGAGAAGATCTTCCCACTCCTTGCATGGACAAAGTTGCTCTGGCTACGCCCGAGCATGCTTTGACGGCAATCCTTTCCTCAATTAAGGGAAACAGACCCTACTTCCCTGGTATTCCCAGGAAGTAATGAGTTCTGGGTGGGCGCCCGTCCACTTTCACTGTAGGCAAGCTGGACCCTCTTTGCGCTTCCACGCAGTTTAGCGAACAGCTCCCTAAGCTGCCGGAATCTTTGTTGAAAGCGGAGTTTGAGGCCCGGACTAAGTTAGCCCGGTCCTTGAGCTCCGGCTGTCTTACTGAGGCTACTGCCGTCTCCGGCTCGGACGAACCCTTTTTCCAGGTCCTAGCTAAATCTTTCCTGGCAGAGCTTCCAGTTGACTTATTTGAGTTTATTATGGCTAGACTGGAATGCAGAAAATTTATTTTTACTGACGCTACAATCCGCCACGAGCCTAACAAGCTCATTAAAAGCTCGATCTGGGGACCTAACCTCTTCCCTGAAGAGGAGGTTACATCCGTCATGTCTGAGGCTACACGGGCCAATCAGAGTCTGCGCGCTCGGTGGGGAATTCCCACTTGTAAGCGCAAGACCCCAGAATCGGCCGGCCCCCAGGCGAGGGAGGCAAAAGGTTCAGGAGACATAAGAGGCCCCATCAGGCGGTGGTCCAAGCCGTCCCCGGTCTCGGCAGTGGCCCAGCCATCTACCTCTAAGTCCCAACCCCAACAGTACGTGTTGGTCCAACCAGCTGCGCCCCTATGTATCCTCACCAGCATACAACCCTACATATGAAGGCCGTGGATTTTTTTCACGGCCTCAATAGGGTTGCAAGGGGGAGGAAGGGCAAGGCCCCACAGAGGAAGGCCTAACACCACCCCAAGAGGAAGACCTGGACGTGGTAGGGGAACAAACCCGCTCCCTCCCACTGAGAGAACGAGGTAGGCGGTCGCCTGTTTTGGTTCAGGGACCAATGGACCTTCAGCCCTTGGGCACACAGCATTGTGTCCAAGGGACTGGGGATGGAGCTGGATCAAGAATCCCCCTCTAAACAGATTTTACCAGCCACCCACATCAATCCTACAGGATTATGTAACAGAATTGCTCAACAAACGAGCAATAAAGAAAGCAAGGCACCTAAAGTTTCAAGGCAGGCTATTCACTGTCCCCAAAAAGACTCGATCAGCAAAGAGTGATCCTGGATCTGTCGCGTCTAAATCTCTACATAAAATGCGACAAGTTTCGCATGCTTACAGTAGCTCAAGTTCGGACTCTACTTCCGCGTGGAGCCGTCACCACCTCTATCGATCTTTCAGACGCTTTATTATCACGTCCTGGTTGCGCGGAACTTCTCTCAGTTCCTCGGTTTCAGACTCGGAATCAAGCCTACTCCTTCAGGGTCATGCCCTTCGGTCTGAACATTGCACCCAGGATATTCACCAAGCTGGCGGATACGGGTAGTACAGCAGCTCCGGTCCCAAGGAATTTCCCAGCAGCGTATTTGGACGATTGGATAATCTGGGCTCCAACTGTTCCGGAGTGTCAAGCCACGTCCATAGTCACCAATTTCCTAGAGTCATTGGGTTTCAGCTGAACAGGGAGAAGTCCCGCCTGACTCCGAGTCTCGGTTTCAGTGGCTGGGTCTTCAGTGGGATCTGTCCTCCCACACGTTATCTCTCCCTCCTTCCAAGAGGAAAGAGATAGCATCTCTCACCAAGAGGTTTCTCAAAAATCCGTCGGCATCCCGTCGGTCCCAGGAAAGAGTCCTCGGGTCTCTTCAATTTGCCTCAGTGACAGACCTGCTCTTGAAAGCCAAATTAAAAGACATAAACAGAGTGTGGCGGAGTCGAGCAAACACCAAGCTCAGGGACAAGGTCTCCTCTATCCCTCAAATCTTAAAGACAAGACTGCGGCCTTGGACCACAGTCAAGGGCCTGTCCAAAACAGTTCCATTTCAGTTTCCCCCCTCCAGCACTAGTTATCCACACAGACGCTTCTCTAAGCGGCTGGGGGATATTCACCAAAACAGAAAGTACAAGGAACGTGGTCCACAATGTTTCAGCAGTTCCATATAAACACCCTGGAAGCCATGGCGGTCTTTCTAACGCTGAAGAAAATCCGCCCTCCCAATCGGATTCATATCAGGTTGGTGTTAGACAGCGCAGTGGTAGTTCATTGCATCAACAGGGGCGGCTCCAAATCAGGTCGAGTAAACCAAGTGATGGTAGCTATCTTCTCCTGGCGAACAAGCACGGTTGGCACCTGTCAGCCACCCACCTAGCAGGAGTCCGGAACGTGGTGGCGGATTCCCTGTCCAGGACTACCCCGTTGGAGACGGAGTGGTCCCTGGATGCGGAATCTTTCAAATGGATTTGCCGCCGGGTTCCGGGACTCCAAGTGGATCTGTTCTGCAACGGAGAGCAACTTCAAGCTCCCTGTTATGTAGCCCCAACCTGGACCTCAGGCGTTCGCCACAGACGCAAATGACAGTAGATTGGAACAATTGGGAGAGGATTTATCTGTTCCCTCCAATAAATTTACTACTGAAAGTATTACACAAACTCAGGACATTCAAAGGTCAACCAGCCCTAGTAGCCCCTATTGGCTGAAGAGCAGTTGGTTCCCTCTCCTTCAGGAACTGGGATTGCAGGAGTCTTCGGATTCCCAAGCCCATTCTGACCCAGACAGTACAAACCAAGACTGTGTCAGCTTCCTCAAGGATTCAGATGCCCTAGCTTTATGGACTTTATAAAGTTCGCAGCCCAAAAGGAGCAAACATTGACCCTGTCAATACTCTGTTTTTAGAATCAGATAAAAGAGATTCTACTATTAGACAATATGTCTCAGCAGTCAAAAAGTTAGCCTCCTTCCTGAAAGCATCTGAAGCCAAAATTATGACGACTAATTTAGGAGTTTCCTTCTTTAGGTCACTGTTTGAGAAAGGTCTGGCTCCGCCACTATTACCACAGTCAAGTCAGCATTGAAGAAAGTATTTCTTTACGGCTTTAAAATCGACCTTACAGATTCCTATTTTTCATCCATCCCCAGAGCATGCGCTCGTCTGAGACCAGTATCACGTCCACATTCGGTTACTTGGTTTCTCAATGACGTCCTTAAGTTAGCATCAGAGTTGGATAACTTCCATTGCTCTTATCAGGATCTGTTAAGGAAAACCTTATTTTTAATTAGTTTGGCTTCAGGTGCTAGAATCTCAGAGCTGTCAGCTCTCACTAGAGGTGATAATTTTGTTAACTTCCTCCCATCCGGAGAAGTCCTCCTTTCCCCTGACCCTAGATTTTTAGCTAAGAACGAAGACCCACAGGACAGGTGGTCTCCTTGGAAGGTGGTGCCCCTTCCTCAAGATCAATCTTTATGTCCAGTCTATACACTTAAATCTCTCAAGAACTCCACAGAGTAAGTCGGGTCCTTTGTTTATCAGGGAGAAAGGTGGTACTCTTTCTCTTAATGGTATAAGGCAACAAATTCTGTATTTCATTAAACAAGCCAACCCAGACTCAGTTCCTAAAGTTCATGATATTCGAGCAGTGGCTACTTCCATTAATTACTTTCATAATATGGACTTTTCAGAGTTATCAAAATATACGGGGTTGGAAATCACCCCCTAGTGTTTAAACGCCACTGTTTAAAATCACTCAAGCCCTGAAATATTCTACTATAGCAGTGGGAAGTGTCATCTCCCCACCTTAAATAATTATATCCTTTCCTTTTCCCCCGCCCGCCTACCTCATTTGCTTCTCTGCTTATTTTCCTGGTTGTTTATGCCTCACTGCCTAGCCCCTCATATTGATATATTTGTATCTGCTGATGGAAAAGTGTAATCTGACTAGCCATAATTGTTTCGCTTGCGGGGTACTGGACAGTTTTTGTTTGGCTCCACATACCCCAGACGTTTGTGTGTGTTATATTC
>NC_089749.1:43058238-43118238 GCF_040412425.1 Macrobrachium rosenbergii | reverse complement strand
AGAGAGTAAAATATTTCATGAACCTCAAGTAGATAACAATTCAACAAAGAAAGAATGTGCTGAATAATCCTGATGGGTTCTGGCGCTTGGCCTTCAAGACCTAAATACCATAATCAATCAATCAACAAAGAAAGAACAACATGCATCGGAACACGCTTCTCACTTCTCTATAATTTTCAACAGTGTGAAAGGTCTTGGCTAAGGACTTCTTTGGATGTACATACTTTTAATGATTGCATATTACCATTAGTTACACAGTGATGAAGAAACTATACCATTAATCCCTGCTATAAGAGTTGAACCACAGTCTCCATCTCCACATCCTGTATCCAAATGATTCAACATGTCTTCATATTTGGGGACTGTTTTCACAACTGCATCGAGACAAGATCTGAATGCATCACAGGTACTTCTGTCTTCTAGCGAGTAGCTGTTCGCCTGTCAACAAATTGTCACAAATCTCATAATTTAATCAAATTACCAAGTTAAGGAGAGTTAAACAAACCAGCAAAAATGATATTTTGTAAAATAAAAAAAATAATGTCCTTCAACACTTGCTAAATTGAAATATTAATATATCTCACCTTCAATAATTCACCTAAGACATATTTTATGTTCTCACTCCCTAAGATTATTATATGCTCTAATAACAGATTCCAGTGTCATAAAAGGCTCGTAATAAACACGATACAGTGCATCTTGTAACTAACTGTCAAGACAAAACAGTTATGCAACAATTTCTAAAAGTCATGTTCCTGGTACCATCTGCTTCTGTGAGATGTCCAATGAAAAGGAGGGTAACTTGACTGGTGCCAGTGGGTTTTCCAGGGGCACACAACGTTTCGGCCATGAGGGAGCCGAAGTTGGTTCGTCCAGAAGAGCAACCCAGCTAGGATCTATCAGTCGGAGTATGGAAATGTGGAAGCCTTTCATGTCAAGACTGGTCATCACCAATCCTTGGTACACACGCAATGGCTTCACACCTCTCCTCCCTGTAAAGGAAATAATTAAATATGATGAGACAAAAAACAAATACTAAATTCTAAAGCAATTTGTATTTCCCCCTAACATATGAAGCAAAGCGTTCATATATGGAGTACTTACACTTAGCGCACTTCAGCTGTTACTTTATCATTTCAAAAAACAAAATACTAATGGTAGGCCTACAGGTGCCGGCAACGTTGGCCCTACACTTCCATTGTGTACACCATCCTGCCCACAGCTACCCTCTATTCCATAGATGGGGAGATATAGGGACTACACAGAGTGGTATGAGGAGGGTAAAACTATACATATGAAAGAGTAGGTTCATACATTTGGAAAAATACAAATTACTTTACAATTTGGTATTTGTTCTGACATAAATACGAACCTATGCTTTCATACATGGATCCTCATGCAGAGGCAGAAGGCCGACCTGTTTTAAGGTTATCAGGTGCATGTGCAACTGCCCCCCAAGTGCAGCTGCACCGATTGCTCTGTTGAGGATCACCTCCTGTACTCTACAGAACTTCAGGTCACCATTATGCAAGACATGAGGATGTGATGTCTAAGTACTCACCAGTCCCTAGTGATGATCCTGAGGTCCTCCTTCTCATCCCTAAGTGGAGCTCTCCGATAGCTCAACATTCCTATATCACCTGTTGAGCTGCGACTACTGGACCCAAGGTAAAGGTGTCCAAGGAGCTGTGCACCAGGTCCTTGAGACAGAAGGGAGCGAAGGTTGACTGTTTCTTTCAGACCCCTTCTCTCGGAACCTGAGGATCCTTTCCCCCTGATGTCATGTGCCTTTATTCTTCCTGGGGGAGGGTTGCCATCTGGCCTGGTCTGGTAAGCCCTGGCAATTACTTCATTAGCAAGGAGATTGTATTTTTGGGATCTCCCCCTTTTCTCATGGCCCATACTGAGGAAGAGTCTCTTACCATCTGGCCTGTAGTCAGCCATATGCTTGAAATAGGTTCTCAAAGACCTAATTGGGCACAGTAGCATTTTGTCTTTATATCCCTTACAAAGTCCTTCAGAGAGAGGATAGTAAAGCCTTTGAACTTCAGGTCCAGGGTTGGAGGGTTCTGGGTCTTCACGAATTCTGGTGCAAATGTTAGACCGGGGGACAACCACCCTTGGGTGTAGGAGACAATGTATGAGGGGGCATGCAGTTTCCCTACTATCTTGGTTGAGGTCAAGGCCAGTAGGAACACCATCTTGAGGGTCAGGTCACAGTCCAATGCCTTCTTGAGGGGCTCGTACGGCACCCATCTCAGACTAGCAAGGACTTTGGTCACGTCCCACTTCGGGGGCTTCAATTCTCATGTGGCACAATTCTTTTCAAAATGTTTGACCATGGCTGACAGCTCTAAAAAAGCTGAGAGGTCTATGCCCTGAGGTCTGAACACCTCACTCAAGTCATGGAAAGGGCCTTCTCTTGATATAGGAAGATAAGACCTTTCCCACAATACCAATGATGGAAGACATTCCATTTTCCCTGGTACACTCAGACGGACAATGGTCTGAGGGGGTTGGAGATGGCACTTGCAGCTTTCTCTGAAAAACCTTTCTTTCTGAGGAGCTGCTTGGTAGTCTCTGACCATGGAGTTGGAGTAAGGTTACTGCCTGATGGTACCATCTTTTGTGTTCTTGCCTTAATAACATGGGAGTTGGGGGAAGCTCCCTTGAAACATCCACTAGCAGGTGGAGTATGTCTGCAAGTCACTCTGCTTAGGGCCACCTTGGAGCTATGAGTGTTATTCTCAGTCTTTGGGTCATGAAAAGTCTGTTGATAACCTTCCATAGTTGGCTGAAAAGGAGGAGGCATATATGTCCATACTGTCCCAAGGGTACTGGAAGGCATCTTACAGGGCAGCCCTTTGATCAGGGACTGAGGAACAATACAGTGGTGTTTGGTGTTCCCTGCTGTGGCAGGGAGGTCTAACATTGGGTCCTCTTATGGCCTCAGCAATTTGTTCATGATGCCCTGCTCCAGGAATCATTCTGTACCTACTAAGTGGTCTGGCCCAATGCTTTTCTTGCCCAGGATTTACCTGTCCCAAGGTCTCTGACTACTTGCATCTCCACAGTTTCTCCTAAAAGTGCTGGAGTGCCAGCCAGACTGCTTGCATCTCCAACAGGTTGATGTGCTCCTCTCTCTCTCCTTGGGTCCCCATGTCGCTGAATTGCACTCTCCAATCAGATGGCGCCCCACCCCCTTCAGGATGCGTCTGAGGTACCAGCATCTCTGGTGGGGGTTAGTCGAGTGGTACCCATTGCAGGTTGTTCTTGGGATCTCTCCACCACCACAGGCCCTCTGTGACTTGGCTGACATCTTGACTGGCATTGACAGGGGTTCTTGTTCCTTCTTCCAGGTCGTTTTCAGCTGGCACTGGAGGGATCCAATGTGGGCTCTTCCCCTGGCGACTAATTTTTCCTAGGAGACAAGGTGCCTGATAGTGATCTGCCACTGTTTTACTGGTGGCTGGGTTGAGGAGAGAAGCAGCTCTGATACCCATACTGGACTGCTGACCCTCTCATTTGATAGAAATGCCTCCCCCACCACTATGGTATCAATCCTCATCCCCAGGTACTTGTTCATCTGCTCTGAGGATAGGCCTGACTTGGGTAAATTTACAACCATCCCCAGGTCCTTGCAAAGAGACAGGACTTGGTCCCTATGGCATTCCACTTCAACGACTGAGGATGCTAGGATCAGCCAGTCATTGAAGTATCTTCATAGTCTTATCCCCTTGGTGTGCACCCACGCAGATTAGCTGGAACACTCAGGTAAAGACTTGGGGCCCTGTCACCAGTCCAAAGCAAAGGTCCCTGAACTGGTAGACTACTCCCTGGGAGACAAACCTCAAGAACTTCCTGTACTTCTTGGACATGTCGTGGATGGGGATGTGCAGGCCAGCATCCTGCAGGTCTATGGAAATCATAGACCTGATGGAGGCCAGGACTGACTGTGGTGTCCCCACGGAGAACATCTGCTGGAGGTTCAGGATGGACATATCTATGACTGGATGCCACCCCCTCATGATGGAGTCCCCAGGCAGTCCAACTGGGGAGATCTCTGGTTGCATCTGTCACCACTCTACCTCACAGTATGAAGATCAGGGAGGGGAGTGGAATGGGACAAGGGTCTGTCCCGAGATGCTTTGTTGTCCCAGTCACTTGGATTGCTGCAACTCCGCCCTCCAATTGGAGGGGCGGAAAGCAGAGCAATACAAGTCTCTGTACTTCCTGTCTTGGGATGCATTCTATCCCTTGTCTGGTCTGCTTCAAGATCAGGACAGAGGGGGGCTGGGTCTCCTGCTACTGAGACACCAGTGGAGCTGCTGCTACACCATTGGTGGTGGGGTGACAGGGTGTGATAGTTGGTTCTCGATCCTCACCGCCTCCTCGAGTTTAGATGAAATTCTTGATGTCTGGACTTGGGGAGGTGGTGGGGGTGGCTGATGAAAAAAACATCCCAGTGCACCGGGGCGTGGGAACTCCGCCCTCAGAGTCACAGTGCTGCACCTCCCTCAAATCCTACAGCATAGGGGATCGCAGAGCAACTCCAATGTTATATCAGGGAATGGAGGAGGGGCAATGGCCAACGTCTTGACACCCAGAACCTCCTGACTCAACCTCTAAGTCATCAGGTGCTTCCTCCCACATGAGTCCTGGGTCTGAGAGGGGCAAGGAGAAGCCCCTTGTCTCCCGGTTCCAAAGCAAGGAGACCCCAGAGCTTCATGTTGTTCAGAACACCATTGTCTCTACTCTTGCTGGGTACCTGTAGGCAGAAACAGAGGGGAAGGAAGGAGCACCACTGATGGCCCCCCCTGTATGCAAGGTGGGTCAGTAATGTGGACTTGCAAGTGATTAAACCTGGCAGATCCATTTATGCAGACTTGCAAGTGATTCAACCTTGCAGACCCCAAGAAAAGGAATAGTATTAGTCCACCCCAGGAAAATGGCACACCTATTGTTCCATTCTTGACAAAGCCTCCACCCGCCAAAATCTAATACCTGTCTAGAAAAATTTCTGTTGAATTTTTTGTAAAGGTGTACCATTAACTGGTGAGTCTGATGTCTCTAAGCACAAAAATTATCTCTACAAGTCTAAGAAGATTCTAGATGAATTTCCTCCAAGTATCCATTAAATGGCAGGCGGGGTAGGGAATACTGCTTACACAAGGTATCTATGCACGTGAAGGAAAACTTTGCTTAATTTCCTCAAGGGTACCTCGTTAACCGTGGGTTCCATATCCCTTACATAAAAAAGTCACACTCTATGGAAAATTCTAGTCTAATTTCCTTAAAAAACTGCTCCTTAAGTGATGTCTACTCATTAAGTGAAGGTGCCTACACAAAAGCATTTATACATGCCAAGGAAAATTCAAGTTGAACTTCCTTAGGAGATTCTCATTAAGTCATGGGTTTTGAAAATCAAGAACCCTGACAAAAAAAAAAGGCAAAATTTTTGATGTACAAACAATGTAAAAATGGAAAAGGGAATACTCAAGGTTCTCCCTTTGAGTGCAGTTCCTCTAATCCTGGGGTCTCCTCTCCAGGAGGCCAGGCTCCAACTCCTGCAACTCCCTGACTCCATTCTGGTGTACACTTGTTCCTTGGCGACTGTTTTACTTCACAGTGTCCCCCCTTCCCATTGGTCTCGTCTGATTTCTCCTCCTGGAGGAGGGGGGGAACCCTCTATTGACACTGTTCTTGCAAGTTGTAATCTATTACAGAAGGAGAGAAAGAAGAGGGGGGTTAAAACTCTGGGCAGCATCAAGATTGAGAGTGAAATGTCTCACTCGGCTCTCCTTCTGCTAGTAAGGAAATTCTTCTTCCCGGCCCCGACTCTCAGGTGTCTTCTACCTTAACCCCCTCCGCGTCGAAAAATGGGGGAAGTTGGGGGAAGGGATTGCCCAAGGGAAACTGACATGGGTTGCCAGAATGGATTCTTGAACCTCCCCAAAAGATGTCTAGACTCCATACATCGTGACACTGGAGGGCATGGAGAAGGGCTAAGAGTTGATTCCTTATAAGGACTGCCCTTCTATGGCATCTCTTCTCATAGAGTCCATTGGGGTGAGCCAACTCACACATTCATCTCACATGCACTCTTGTACCAAAAATTAAAAAAACACACTGAATGCAGGTCTACTGCAATGGGGGATGGTAGACATGAACTTACTGCTGGGTTTATCTCTGACTGAACACCGCCTAAAATCTGGTTTAAGGTTCCCTTCCATCGTTGCCAAAACACACAGTGGAAAGGAGAGTAGGCAAAAGACATGTGGGTACCACGTGGTATCTTGGGAGAAACTAAGGGGTACTTGACATAATTATCATAACGAAAATCACTAGGAGGGCCCCGAAGGAATGGTAAGGCACTCATCCTTCGGATAGCCACACTAGCCAACACTCTGAAAGCAAAGGAAAATTAACACTGATACACACAGAAGCCACACTACCACTTGCTATACACAAAGAAGGATGCCATGTGATTCAGTCTCCAAAACACAGGTATGCGTTACCTTTGTTTTGAGAAAAAGCGGGTGGGGGTATAAAAGTGACGTAAAAAAACAAAAAGCACTGCACACTATGCCAACGTTGAAGGGAGAAACACTTGTGAAGCCACGACCTGATGATAAACATACAGAGGTCACACACCCTACAGACTCAAAGACAAAGCACAGCGAAAATGGGAGATGACTCAGTGAGCATGCAAAAGCGGATGTGGCTGCAAGCACAATGGAATGGTAAGGACAACTCAGGTCACAGCAACCAGAGGCTTATCCATTATTATTTTGTTTTTTGAGATGATTCAGTGACAGCCGAAATGCACTAGGCACGAATATTCCATAAATGAAAGCGTAGGTTCGTATTCATGTCAGAACAAAGCTGCATTCCATGTGTTCCAGAGAAATACAGAGCAATATTGGCTGGCATTTGACAGGACAAACTTGACCATTGCAAAGAAATTAGATTCCCAAAGGAACTAGGGGTAAAACCTTTATTCCCTAGTCCATTGCTTAAAACCACATATCTTCATTGTGACAAACACTGCAATCAAAACCAATGACGGATGATGCCAATGGTCCATATTCTTGTTCATGATCCAGACCTTAAAATAGTCCCAACTTCAGAAAAGTAAATAACGTACAATAAGAAACCAAAGAAACTGGTGTTTAGTGAAAAATTAAGTGGGCCTTAACAAAAGAAGATTTGAGAAATGAATGTAGAGGAAGGGACTGATAAGAGTCTTTATAATTTGAAATCCTATAGATTGCAATGAGGCTTAGTTCTGGTAATCCACCAATGCATCCATCAAATGATCAAAAAAACAGTACAATGCAATAATTCATCATGAGACATTACGGTTTAATGGCCTTTCTTGGTAAGACACGTTTGTGTTTGATAAAAGAAGGTGGGTTATTTTGTCCTTCATCCCAGCCAACTACAGTCAGTGGTTTCCTTTCTATTGTTTCCTGCATCTCTATGAAATGCAGCTGTGCTGCTGTTACAGCGCAAGAGATAACCAACTACTGAGACCAGTTTCCTGCAAGATTCCAGAACAAATATAATTTTAATATTCACCAGGAAGCTGCCTTTGTATGATCAACTTGAACGTGCCCTGAATGGAAAAAAAATAACGTACTTAGCTGCTCGGTGACTTCTTTGGCAATGATGCCCATTTCCAGCTGGGAAACCGAGCCCAGATTACTGATGAGGACTGCTACTTCATCTCCTTCTTGGAGGTTAAGACGAGAGGCTGAATCTTCCCTGGTCAAGTGATTTAATAAGCACTCCACCACTTCCTGGGCAGAACCAGCCTTTGGAAATAAGAAAAGAAATTATCACCAAATTTTAATACAAAAATAACAACTAATTGTGGTTGCCCTCACTAATGGATACTCAGGGATTTGAGACTTAGGTCTCAAATCTAGAAAAAGGATACTTTACAAAAAGGAAGAGTAAAATTTCAATGTCTTGATAGGTTCAATTTTGTTACAACTAACTGCAGTTAATCACAAATAAATGATTTTTCGTGAGAAAATCGGTTTCCCATATACATTTTTGTAGTTTATTTAAGAGCTTTTGAGCCAAAATATAACATAACAACCCTTCTACACTAAAATAAGTTGACCAATACTTTTACTTGACATTCACCTCTCTGACCTTGAACTAAGATATGAGAACATTACACTTGTGGATGATAGATAAAATAGAACTATCCAATCTAGGGATTCATATGAATAAGAAGTCTAATCAGAAGTAAAGCTTGGGAAACTGTCCCAGTTTTGGCAATGGCAAATTCAACATGTTGACATATTAGAACACACCTGAACTCATTCTCTGTTACCTTAATTTTTATGTGTGCATGTGTGTGTGTATGTGTGTTAGGGGGTGTGAGTTTGTTGAGAGAGAATTGAGACAGTTGCCGAGCAAAATGACAAGATTACGGGTGGTAGAGTATGGGAGGAAAAGGACCGGAAATAAATTAGTCAAACAGAAAGGGCTATTTCACCTCCTCTTTTGATATGCTGGCCATAACATTTTCATGTTTACTACGAATGTCTAAGCTAAGGCCTCAGTCTACATTCAAACCTTGATTGTCTTAGCCCCAGCCTCGCCATGCACGCCTAAACCCAATTCCAGCATCCCTTGGGGCACGCTGAATAGGGGCGACGACGCTCCAGGTAGGGTACATCCGCTAGCGGCAACACCGATGGTTCCCATGGAATCTCCTAGGCTTCGGCAAGTCGCCAGCGCCTCTTCAAGGCTCGCCCCAGCTTCAGCCATGGCTCCAACTATCTGAGTGTCATTGCATGATTACATCTCGAGTCTATTCATCCAAAATAAGATCAGTGAAGTCTAGAAATCATAATGCATAATACATTCTCTACAGCGGTTTTATGATCACTATAAATCGCCTAATGAGCATATGACAGTTTTATACTTCAACAATTTAATCACCTTGAAGATAAATATCGTTCCACATAAACCTCTCCGACCAGCTGTGCCTTCCAGCCGCGTTAGAGCGCAGTCGTCACCGGATATGTACATTTCAGCCTGAAAATTAAACACATAATCACACTTTTAAAAATGTATTCTATTAATGTGCTCAGTCTTCAATAGATGAATCTGGATAAATAGCCCAAAGGCAACAGATATTAGGAATGCTGGGAAGCTCAATTTTGAGCACACGCCACACACACTATTCATGTTACCTCAAGACCTAAAAAACATTTAAAAACTATTAAGCATTTAGCATGATGCTTAAAACATGTTTACTAAAAAACGTTATGACAGAAAACCAAGTTATTCAGGAAACTATAAACTAACACTTAATTAAAGGGCCCACTTAACGGACCAATTTATGGACGAAAGGATGACCTCCAAAACAAAAGAATGGTGATGAAGATGATGAGTGTTCAAACAAATATCTAACTGCTTTCTAAAGGGACATCGCACGGACACGTTCTCTGACATCTTTGGGTCAATAATGGTGGCAAAATTGAATAAAGTCTCACACATACGTTTGTGCATATGTATGATTTTAATTTCAAAAATTATTAACTAATTATTGTAAAATTTGGTAGCTAAGATGTGAACAACAACATAAAAGAGCTCGTGTGAAACCCTACTAAATTTAAGAGACCCGTAGTGCTGCATAGATCTTGACATTTTCTTTTAAATTTCATGACTTACTTAAAGTAGTAAATGATAGTCATCCTGTGTAGGACTTTCAGTTTAACTGTTCATTTTTATTTATATAATTCCACCTGTAGTTTTCTTCTGTCTCCAGTTTTATTCTTTTTTGTGAAAACTTGCATAGCTTTTCATGAGCATTTCCAGCTTCTTCCATTGTACTACAGTACATCCATTTGAATAATCACAATAACACGTGTAATTGCTGATTTATCCCTCCAGGGTGTTATATACAGAAAAAGATTTGCAACAGTTGCAAAACTATTGAAAAAAATTATTGGCTCTGAAAGCTTTATTGGTGTTCACAGATTTTATCTTGGTAATTCATTCGAAGTCAGGAATATACATGTAAAAATTTTGGAAAGACAATTACAAAAGTGTTCAATTATTATTTCTTTTTTTGTACTTCTGTTTTTCTTTACCTTGATACCTGCAGCTTTACAGCGCTCGACGGCTTGCCCAAAATTCACTCTGTCACCCGTGTAATTGAAGACGATAACTAACACGCCCTCTGTGAAGATTGAGAAAAACTGGATGAGAAACAGAGTAGATGAGAGAGAGAGAGAGAGAGAGAGTTCTAATCATTTCCAATCAATTAAATGGGATACTGGCAATGAACTGGTCAGGGGAAAACTTAGTTTAAAGCTGAATTACTGATACACCAGGGGCTGAAATGAAGAAAGCTATCTAGTCTGAAGAATGTGAAATAATGTACTACCTGGGTCTCGAACATACAGCACTAGAAACTGGAAAAGTGGGAATTACATAATCTCCACTGTGAGCAATAACGATTTATCAATTGGGCTCAAACTCCTAACACCAGAAACAAGAGGCAAGACACCCACTTAACCTGAAATGATATAACAACTAGGTCACGAACTGGTGATACCAGAGTGAGGTCCCGATCTGTTGCCGGGACCGTCAGGGCATCCTCGCTTCAAGACAGAAATCTACTGATGCACCAAGTACTCTCAAGAAACACAGATCCAGCACTCCTGATTCAAGCAATCTTTGATGCATTTTTCAGAAGCTAGAACTGTAATTACTAAAGTATGTCAGGTACTGCAAGCTTTCCAACCATATGTATTTGAAATCTCTTCCTAATTTGTACATAGAATTGTTAACCATTCTTCAGGTGTAAGAAAATACATCTGGCTGTATACTGGTAACCCTTTGTTTTTCCCCTAATGTCAAATGCTACTTTTACGCTTGCTAGAGTTCTTGGCCTGTCAGAGATTTTGTGTTAATAAATCTGAATACACCTTGACTCTGCCTCTTACTTGCTGTCTCATTATACTGGTGACAACAAAGATGACTGACGGCGCCAACACTGCCAGCACCAGCCCATCCAGCAGCAACGCTGCAACAGCAAGCATCCACCTACTGCCCTTCACAACCCATAACCCAGAGGCCTGGTTCTTCAGAGCAAAGACCATCTTCAGGTCTAAGAAGATCTCCTCTTCATACCACAAAGCCGACGAGTCCTCAAGTTCCTGTCAGGCAACATCTTCGAACAGATCACAGAATGGCTCGCCACCAACAGACCACTGTCACCTACACAGTGCTGAAGGACCAACTAAGGTCCTAGACAACGTAGGGGCAGCAATAGGAGGTCCGTGACCATCACACTTCTACAAGCAACTGCGGCGGCTAGTGATGATCTCCGCCACAGGCAGTCGCCCAGAAACTACGTTGGACTTTGTGAGAGATGCCCTACACACAAAATTACCCCGCCAAACAGTCGCAGCCTCCCCAACACATTAACCATGGACCTCGACAATATCCTGAAGAAAGTTGATGCTGTCCACCTGGCCCACAAGTCGACAGAGCCTACACAACCACCCATAGCAGCAGCTGCCCCAGAGCCACAGCAGCAGAAGGAGACAGAGACAGACGGCAATCCAGAGGGTTCTGCCGCCTCCATAAACCGCTGCTGGAGCTCCAGGCGGAAAAACAAACTCAAGTACAAGCCCAAAACAGAAGAATGTCCCAAGGGCACTTGTTTTTTCCACTGGAGGTTCGGGAGTGAAGCCCGAAAGAGTGAAAATGATTGCAACATGTCAAAAAACATACAAAATAAACATCAGTGGTGGGCAGACCAGTGGCCTCATAAGAGAAACTGCACCTGCCTTCAGCTGTCTTTCTTCCAGGTACAGGCAAAAAGACTCAGTGTATTTTTTCATCGTAGATGAAAGATCAAATATGGAGTTCCTCATCAACACCAGCACATGCAAATTGTTCGTGCCAGCCAACCTGCACAAACGCCTCAATCCAACCCCCAGCGCTCTACAGGTGTCCACTGCCAGTGGAGGTCCACTGAAAATATACGGGAAATGGACAATGAATTTGTTGTTTGGCGGGAAGCATTACAACTGGACGATTGTCACAGCAGACATAACAATCACACTTTTAGGAGCAGACTTCCTAAAAGCCCATGACACACTGGTGGATGTAGCAAAAAGCAGCTGATCACATGGCCTGCCCCCATAGCCCCACTCACTCTGACTCCAGCACCAGAGATCAATTACCTCCTACAGGAGTCCCCAAAGGGATTTAAGGACGACTTACAGCACAACCTAACCAAACCCGCAAAGCACCACGTCCAGCACCACATAGTCACCAAAGGTCCCCCAGAGCACACCCGTTTCAGACTTTGGCCACAGAAAAACTCACCCACGCCATACAAACTTTCGGGACATGGAAAAAGCAGAAATATGCCAAAAAGCTTCCAGCCCCTGGGCATCTCCCTTACACATGGTACCAAAACCTGAAGGTACATGGCGACCCTGCGGCAACTACTGGAGACTCAGCACCAAGACAGTACCTGACAGGTACCCACTACCAAACATTGCCGACATAACAAACCAGATGGAGGGCGCCAGAATATTTATGAAGATCAACCTGTTGAAGGAATACTTCCAAGTCCTGGTCACAAAGGAGGACAGAAAAAATGGCCATTATCACCCCCTTCGGCAAGTACACCTTCAATTACAGCTGCTTTGGCCTTTGGAACTCAGGTGTGACCTTCCAACGGCTGATGGATGAAATCCTGGGCAACCTACCCTTTTGCTTCTTCTGTGTCAATGACATATTGATATTCAACCCCAACATCAAACAACACATGAGAGAAATCAGGCGGGTCCTGCAAATACTTAAAAAAAACTGACTTATAGTCCGAAAAGACAAATGTGAATGGGCAAAACCAGTAGTGGAATTCCTAGGCCACCAAATAAGCCCCTAAGGCCTCAAGCCCCTCCCAACGAAGGTCCAAGCAATCACCAGCTTCTCAAAGCTAACAACAATCAAAGCAGTCCAAGAATTCACATGAATCATTAACTATTACCACCATTTTTACCCAACCTTGCTGAAATAATGGCCCGAATATATGACTGCCTATTAGGAAAACCTAAAAAATTATATTGGTGTGAAAAACAACATACAGCCTTCATGCTAGCCAAAAAAGCTAATCTTTCCTCTACCTAATAGGTCCCTCACCCTAACGACAGATGCAAGTAGCAGTGATGGGCGTGGTACTTGAAGAAGACACAGACGATGGTCATTGCTCATTGGCATTCTCCAGCAAGAAGTTATCATCAGCACAACAAAAGTACTCCACATTCGACCGAGAATTACTGGCAGCCCACAGAGTTATCCTCCACTTCCAACACATGCTAGAAGGGCGACAATTCATGGTGCAGACACACCACCAACCGTTGGTACACGCCTTCACCAAAAGCGGAGACGGGTGGTACGCAAGACAGCAGCATCACCTATCGTCGAGAGCAGAACACTCCTGCACCATCAGATACTTAAAGGGCTCTTCCAACAACATGGCAGACGCCCTTTCCTGAAACTCCATCAACACCATCCAGATCGGGATATCATATCCCGAAATAACATAGGTTCAGAAGGATGACGCGACTTCAGCAGGAGAACCCACCCTTACGTGGAGTGACCTATCCATCAATGACAGAGAGACGACCATCACCTGCAAGATGAGTACCAGGCACCATCGCCCATACCTGCCATTAGGGTTGAGAAAGAAAGCCTTCAACCTCGCCCAAAACCTGTCTCACCCATTGGGCAGATCCACTGCCCGAACCCTGTCGGAGTGGTACTTCTGGTGGGGAATGAAGGCAGACATCAAAAAGTGGGCAAGAGAATGCGTCCCATGCCAAACATAAAAAAATAATGAGGCACACAGAAATGGGGATAGGAGAGTTCCAGACAAAACAGTGACGACTGGCCCACATCCACGTTGACATCATGGGACTCCTGCCCACCTCCGAGGGGTACAGGGGTATCTCTTCACAATCATCAACAGAAACACCAGATGGCCAGAAGCAATACCAGTAAGGCAGCAGACAGTTGTGTGAAAGCAATAATAGGCGGGATCAGCAGGCATGGAGTATTTCAATACATAATGAGCAACAGAGGAGCCAACTTCACCTCCACCTTATGGAGCTCCCTCACTGCCATCCTCGGGACAAAACTCATTCAAACAACAGCATACAACCCAGAAGCAAATGGCATGGTGGAGCGGGAGTTGGAGAAAGGAATTACTGTGGGTCTTGCTGGGACTAAGAACAGCCCCGCATGCAGCATTCAATGCATTGCCAACAGAAGCACTCTACAGGCAAGCATTGGCAATTACAGCAGACGTTTTTCAAAACCCGACAGAGCCCATGACTCTTCCAGACATCTGTAAAGCATTCAAAACTATCATGACGGCGAAGACAACATACGACATAGCAAGAAAAGAATACGTCCTTGAAGACCTTAAAAGAGCAAAGTGTGTGTTCATAAGAACAGACGCAAACAAGCCCCCCATTCCTCCATCCTACTTGGGACCACAATGCATACTACAATGGAGACAGAAAGCGTATCAGCTAACGGTGTACTGGAGGATCACCTGGGTTCCCCCAACAGATTAAAACCAGCCTATATCCCAGACAGCAACCCACTCCCCTAGGCTTACTTTGTGGGGGGGAATGCTGTGAGGTCCCAATCTATCATCAGGACCCTCAGGGCATCCTCGCCCCAAAACAGAAATCTACGTGATGCACCAAGTACTCTCAAGAAACACAGATCCAGCACTCTTGATTCAAGCGATCTCTTATGCATTTTTCAGAAGCTACTTTATGTCATTGTTAGAACTGTAATTACTAACGTATGTCAGGCACTGCAAAGCTTTCCAACCATAAGTATTTGGAATCTCTTCCTAATTTGCATATAGAATTGTTAACCGTTTTTCAGGTGTGAGAAAATGCATCTGACTGTGCATAGGTATCCCTCTGTTTTTCCCTAGTGTCAAGTGCTACTTTTAAGCTCACAAGACTTCTTGACCTGTCAGAGATTTTGTCAATGAATCAGAAAACACCTTGACTCTGCCTCTTACTCACAGCCTCGTTATATCAGAAACTGAAGAAACAAAGTTGCATAACTCTTACCACGTGAAATAATGGAAGACTAACTGGGGATGGAACCTACGGCACTAGAAACTGAGACAGGAAGCTACCTAACCTGAACCCCTCAAAACAGTGACATTATGGCAACTAAGTCTCGGATTGGCAACAAAAGAAACCGTAAGGCCAAAGGGCTTGTAATGAACAACTCGGATTTACCAGGATTTCCAGACCCAAGAGTAGCAATGGCGTTGGCTATGAGTCCCGTCGGAGGAGAGGTGAAGATGGGTCCCGCTACGGCTGCTCCCAGCATTCCTCTCCCTACGAAACCTGGAGGAAGCAATAAAAAAATTATCGTTTACTGTTGATATATTATTTATCCCTCCTGCTAATATTATTATTATTATTATTATAGAAAGTAGTAATAATTTAATATTCATTATCCTGGTTTCATATATCCAGGTATTTTAATAATTATCTTTGCAGCAAAGGGTAATATTGTTGACAAAAGGTCTAGTAAGTAATTAGTAAGTCTTGCCAAAATTACAAATAAACCTTTTCTACCCAGGAGCAACAAATTCTTCTTTCTTCCTTGCACGTTTATATATTATGTGTATATATACATACATATATATATATATATATATATATATATATATATATATATATATATATATATATATATAAAATAAACCTTTTCTACCCAGGAGCAACAAATTCTTCTTTCTTCCTTGCACGTTTATATATTATGTGTATATATACATATATATATATTATATATATATATATATATATATATATATATATATATATATATATATATATATATATATATATATATATATATATATATATATATACATACACACACACAGTTTGTAAAGTAAGCTTTTACATATTTCTGAAGCAGTGCTTCAGAAATATGCGTGCGAGTTATTCAATGTCATCAATTTACGTCAGGCCTCAAGAAATCGTCTTGCATCTCCTATTGAACCCCCAAATTGCAATGCATAACAGACCACAATTAAAACAATAAAGGTGTTCCATTACGGGGACCGATTGATTGCCTTAAAATCTCTGGCTGAGGACAAGCTAGTGAACCAATGGTAAATAAACTCAAATTGACAACTGTGAGTCTTATTGATTTTTAGCAATATTGTACTCTTCATACTGTGTATGAATGTATAAAATAACAAGTCCACCACGCGTAAGACCAATTACACATCTGTGCTTGCGCGTGTGTTATAATAATAATAATAATAATAATAATAATAATAATAATAATATTTATTTTTAGCACGAGGCCATATCCTGGAATATACAAAGTAGAAACATTACAATAGATACTCGCAAACTAGATACACGAGTTAGAGTGATAAAAATGATAAGTGGCAATATCCACACAGTTACTGAGGTAGTAGCAGGAAAAAAATATAGTGATTATATTATAATATAATTACTATTTTTGGTAGTGACAGTGGTATTATTATTGCGAATAATATTAAACATTTTAACAGAGAGCATCCTCACCTGCTGAGAAGGGTTCGTGACCTGACCCTCCCCCGCAGACGAGAGCCAACTTTTTCTGGGCTCCTTCGATGACCCGGTCACGGTCGACTATTACGCGCTGAAAAAGGCAAATGAATGAAAAGAGAAAGGGTCACTGCGTAAATCGCTGGACAGACAAGTAAAAATGAAGGATTTCAAGGAGGATAAGTAAATCAGGGACTAAAATCACCTCAGCGGGAATTCTTACAAGTTCAAGACCGCCCCCCCCCCCCTCTCTCTCTCTCTCTCTCTCTCTCTCTCTCTCTCTCTCTCTCTCTCTCTCTCTTAATTTTCAATAGTGGCTAGATGAAAGTAATATAGTTGTTATTTACGTCTATTATAGCAGTCAGATTAGTGAAAAATGATTCTCTCTCTCTCTCTCTCTCTCTCTCTCTCTCTCTCTCTCTCTCTCTCTCTCTCACTTATTTTTACCGCATTAGTATACATAATGGCATATTTTACTAGAGTTAAATTGTCTAAATGAAGATACGGGCATAACATGTCGTTTTATAACTATAAAAATAGAATATATGTGTGAGCACTTGTGTACACTCGTGCTTATTTGCAGAAGTATAGAAGACGAAGTACCTCCCACTTATAGCAACCGAGCATGTGCTTTAGAGAGAGAGAGAGAGAGAGAGAGAGAGAGAAAAGAAGCAATATAACAGTACACTTCATTATCAAAATAAAGACAAAAGGTTAGTTGGTGACAAAATTACCCGTCGTACCCTCAGTGAATGGCTATTTACCTGGTTGGGTATGAGATACAGGCCCGGGTGGAGGGCAGCCATCCCTTCCAGGGCATCATCCACGCATCGTTCCGGCGAGTTCAGTAGCTGGGCAGCCATTGTTAGCTGCTATATACACCTCTTAGGGGAGCGTCTGGTTGTTAAACCTGTAGGGGAAAGGTGCGTCATTAACACACAAACTTCAATTTGGGATTGGCGTCTTGACTGGAGAAAATGTTCCTCCTGAATGTTATGTTACTTTGCAAAATAACCTAAGAAAAATAAATGAGACAGTTGTATGTAAATTACAAAGCGATATTAAACATTTGCTTGTGAACTGACCTCGGAAATAAAATATCCACCAGAGAGAACCATAGAGAGAACCATGTGCTGCATTGTAATTGGCTGATTGCCGGCGGCCATTTTGATTGTGTGTAACTGGAGGTTGCTAAAGACGCAAGGTCAACTGTGATCTTTTGTGTACACCTTCATGTTCTCAAAGTGTACAGTTTATGAAGCAATTGTATGTTACAATGAGACTAAAATATCAATTGAAAATCAAGAATAAAGCATCCAAAGAAAAGAAATTACGTAAAAACAGAAAACTGTTGAAAATTTCCCATAAATGAATTCATATTAATCCAATGAGTATTTTGTTAACAGGTCTTCACACTGATAGATAAGTATAGCCCTGTCTAACTCGATTAAGCTTGGTGTGTGTTAATGCTTTCGGTGGCGATTTTAATGATAAACAATGTGTGCTATGTGAATGTGTTGATGCCTTTGGTGGTGGTACGTGATTAGTAATTAAATACTACCTATTTCCAATAGGTTGTGCACAGGCATAGCATTTTGTGCATATTTTGCTAAGGCATGGTATTTGCGAAGGCTTGACATTTTGCTAGCATATTCTTCTCCTAGGGCCCATTGTATCTGCCATCATTTAATGACATTGAAGTACCATAATTACTTTTCCAGATGCAGTCCTTTCACAGGTAAGTTTACATAGCCTAAATGTTTGAAAATATGTATTATTTTATTTTACAGAACTTTGAATATATAAAATTGTTTAAACATTTTTCCAGAGTTACTTTTATTTTATCTTACAGAGCTTTGAATAAAATTGTTTAAACATTTATGGGTTATTTTTGTTTATAAATATACCACATACATGTCTGTAAGAATATCTGAGAAGAATAAAATTTTTATCCCACTAAGGAATTACCTAAATAGGTATTATTTGGAGAAAAGTCTGTTCTGCTGATCTAGTCACATTTGGCTGTGATGTATCTGAGTGGTCCTCTTACTGTTACACACAGTAGTTATATAGGCCTATTTGTACCCTTATTTTCTGATATACGTCCATAAAATGAACAATCATAACAGCTGTCAAATAAATAAACATTGGTGGTTTGTTGTGTTCCAGCATAAAGACAAACTGTTGGCCCTACAGTGGGTTGCAGTGCACTCAGAGCATCTTTGTTTACAAAACGTTGCTGTCACTGCAGCTCCAGTTACACACAATCAAAATGGCGGCCAAATTACACTGCACATAGGAAATCGGCCCTCTCTATGGTTCTCTCTGATATCCACTGTATGTGGCTGGTGAAATAAACAGCTTTTGTGCTTACAAACTGACGTCAGAACTATAACTTCAATATATAAACTAGCGCAAGAAATGACCCATTCAGGTGCAAGACTTAGACGTCAGAAATTAAATCTCTGTTTATAAACTGACGTCAGCCATAACATATTTATTGGCGTTAGATGTAATATATTCTTACGTAAAGTAACGCTAGAAACTATACTGTATGTGAAGTAACATCGGAAATGGTGGATTCATAAGTAAGGTATCATCGAAACACACACACACACACACACACACACACACACACACACATATATATATATATATATATATATATATATATATATATATATATATATATATATATATATATATATATATATATATATATATGTGTGTGTATATATATATATATATATATATATATATATATATATATATATATATATATATATATATATATATATATACTGTATAGTTCGACTCTCCGACAGGCCAATGAAGAATTAGAGGAATTTATTTCTGGTGACAGAAATTCAATTCTCGTCACAATGTGGTTCGGATTCCACAATAAGCTGTAGGTCCCATTGCTAGGTAACCAGTTGGTTCCTAGCCACGTAAAATAAATCTAATCCTTCGTTCCAGCCCTAGGAGAGCTGTTAATCACCTCAGTGGTCTGGTAAAACTAAGATATACTTAACTTTATATACTGTATATATATGTATATATATATATATGTGTGTATGTGTGTGTGTGTGTGTGTGTGTGTGTGTATATGTTCGTGTGTATGTGATGTGATGTTGAAAAATAAATGTCTCTGTGTAAGGTAAAATCGTAAAAGACTTACTGATAAGGAAAGTCAGTAAACATCATGAATAATTAACACGGTTAACTCACAGATTTTACCTGAAAACCTTTCCAGTTAATTCAACTAAAGAATCGGTAATAGTTTCTTTCTATTTCTTTTTATAATAACATTAGTAGTAACAATAATAACAATAACAACTAACACTGCTATAGTATTAGTGTTTTCGTTGTTTTTGTTATTGTTGTTACTGGTACAATAGCAGATATTAAAAGTATCACAAACTTGTTCTGTAATAAAAGTGGTTCCTGATAATTCCCTTTCAAGAAGTTATGAAAACCTCGCTTACATTAGCACAGCTCTCATCTGCAGCAATTTCTTCAAGGAAAATTGCCTAAAACATCAGATAATGCATCCTTATAACACTTCCGTATTCATTCCGTCTGTCCGTTTGTGTCTGCGTTAACGTGAATGCCAGCATTATCATCTTGATACGGAGACCTCATGAACGAACCACGACCTTAATTAATAAGGCGAGTTCGGGTTGGTTCGGCCGTGAGGACGTTTACGTGCAAAATGGGCGCCGTGTATAGCAGGATCAGTCCGCTTCTGACCAAAATAAGGACAATCTCGCGCATGTCGTCGTGTGGCTGCATTTGGTCGAGGTTAAGATAAAGAATGGTTATCAGTCAGTATTTGACTTTACCAGAGTGAAGAACATGGAAGCTCTCTTAACCCGGATAAGGCGGTCAATCCTTTTAACTCGACGACCCGACGAGTCCTAAACAGAAACATCGCTTCTCAGAGAACTCAAAAGAGAAAATATGCAAAACTACTAAATTAACCTTTAATTCAGCAGTACCTGGGGATTAACGGGGACCTCTCTCATCTAAGGTCGTGAAAGGGAGAGAGAATGTGTGAGGGCCACCATTTCTCACAGTGACCCTTCATTTCCTAGTTTTCTTCTATGGTCGCCTACCAGTGACGTCACAAACATGCTCAGTAACACCGGGACGGTCAGACGGTCTAACCCTGTATTAATCCTGGTGTATAGTACCAGCCCCTTGGGATTGTACGTAAAACATAAAATAACGACGGTAAATACCATAAACATAAAGTCTTACGTTGTTTTGGATGTTACGGCCTAATTGACTTGCGGCCGAAACGACCAGCCCGAATAAAGCCACGTCAACGGCACCTCATAATTGCAGGTGGGTAGGCCACCTATCCAAGGACTGTTCAGATTCATCTCCGCTTTATTCCAGTGTTCGGATTACGTCATATTTAAAGAGGCAATCGATAAACCTGGTCACCTTTTTGCCTGTCTATATAATATAAGGTTATGGACGGATTTGCTTTGTCATTACGAAAGGAGCTTTTTAATTTTTTTTTTTTTTACAAAAAACATTTCGATGGAGAAAGTCAGCCTTATGATTGCTATGAATTTTGCTATGGATAATTTAGCTATGAATCATTACTTACATTGATAGCGGCGGAGGTATGCGCTCAGCCTGAATGATTGATTTGATCGGTAGGCTACACACAAACACGATATGATTTTTAAAACTTCAATAAAGTTCTAAGAATAACTAAAGTAAGGATCCGTTTCACTAAAAAACAACTGATTCTTGTAAGTTTTTCATATTGTATGTTCACCATATATTAAACAGTTTATTTATCCACCTTTTGTGAAATGACATCAACATGATCTGAGACACAGCCTTGGTCTAAGCCGTGGCCGCTGGCTGTTTGCTACCGATAACGCTATTTAACAAACGGGAAAAACAAATAGTTGTGTTTGTCATTAAGTGTCAGTATGACCAGTGACAATTAAAGCATCTTACCTTCCAAGTTTGAGTAACAAAGGGCAAAGCCGGTTCGTGAAAAGGCACGAAAATGAGCAAAATAGGAACGCACTCGAATTCGTGGACTCTTCGTCCAGCACCACTAAGGGTCAGCTGTTGTTGCTACCACCACTTGGACCCGATCTCAAGGCCGGAAGGGGTGCCAACCTTTCCGAATAACGCCAAGGCACGACATCTACTGATAATATTAAAAGAAAAAAAAAATTGTACGTACAATGTAATTTCTCGGTTTCTTCTTTTGCATTCTTGCTCGCTATAAATAACATTTTTTAACGCTTTTATCATAAATAACTTGCACTTGTTCTACTTTAATTGGCAATGCTATATTGATAAAAAGGGTATTTTACTTTACCAGAGTCCCTGATAAAGACTCAAATGGCACGTTTATTGTCAAGTTTATCAACTCTCTCTCTCTCTCTCTCTCTCTCTCTCTCTCTCTCTCTCTCTCTCTCTCTCTCTTTGTCATGTAAGTTAAAATACATTCCAAATAAATAACACAATAAGAGAAATTGTGTAAGACTTGTTTAAATATTCGTTATCACACTAGTGCGTGTGTTTGTGTGTCCATCGGACCACCGTCATTCAACGCCAATATTTTCAGGATGCCTTATCGGGCCATCCCCTGCGACAACATGAGATGGAAGACTACGTTTTGTCGTACAGAAGCCGGGAAAGGACTATCTCGGAGCCCCTTAACCGCATTTTAATGCAACTGTATGAAAGCGTCCCTCCGATAAATGTTCCTGATGATCAGACGACTGTGGTGGTCGTAACAAGGGCGAACAATTTCAGCCCAAAGACTTACCTACCGAGAACTGGAAGGTCGATTGTACGACTGGCGCACAGACTGAGTCGTTATTTGACTCATGACTGACAAACTGTCTGTTATAATTAATGGGGTCTTTCCTAGACCATGACCCCCAAGGTTTTTGACACGGCAGGTATCTGTTACAGACAAAACCAGAAATCGGCCGAAGTGGGAAGTGGCCGGCCAGTTTGGGAAATGGCCAAGGTGGTGTGGCCAAGGTCCGATTACTTGAAATAAACAGTGTATGTATAAATATGTATATGTGTGTGTGTTACAGTAAGATTGTGAAACCAGGGATTTCGTGAAATCACCAATTCACATAGGGACATTTGATCCCCGAGGGGCTAGTACTAAACACGGCAAAACACATTATGCACTGTTAATTTCAAGTCATCGGACCTTGGCCACACCACCTGGGCCATTTCGCGAATTGGCTGGCCACTTCCCACTTTTTGGCCGATTTCTGGCTTTGGCCGTAACATATCCACCTTTGTGACGTGTTTAGTAGGCTACAAGCCCGTTGTGGATTACCGTAAAAACATAAACGAAAGACTGTAAATATCATAAAGATACTTAGCCCCCAAGAAATATTAGACCTAAGTGACGACCCACGAAATCCCTCTGGGGAACTATCTAGGAAAGATCCAATTAATGTCTACTGTACCTGACAGACTGACTGGCTGGCAAATTACTGATTGTCCGACTGGTTTGCCAGTAAATTTCAGTCATATCAAAGACTGACAGCTATCCCAGTTTCTGAGTGACTGTTTTGTTCAGACGCCGATTTCCATTTATTGGACTGCAGCAGTCTGTACTTTAACTAACTGTTTATCGTGGAATATGAACCTTTTAAAATTAAGCAAATTGCATCCACCTCTGAAAAGAAACTTTAAAACATAAAAAGTGGGAATAAATCCTAACTCGAAATATCAACGTGTAAGCTGAATGAAATGTGTAAGATTAAACAAAGATTGATATCGTATAGACCCACGCTACAAATTCTAATCTTGAGTATGTATCATCTATGAATTCTGCAATTAACAAAACTATAGAGTCCGCTGAGAAGTATATATCATGAAGAATTAGCGTACATTGCAAATAAATCCTAATATCTGCCGATAATATCATAACTGTTTTTATATCTATATATTTCAGATTTCTTAAATTTCTGAACAAGAGATTTATTGTAAATTTTTTTATGTACAGTATATAGTACAATGATATCTGATTTTTTTATTTTATCATAAACTTGTAAATTTGATATTTATAGTAAAATGAATTACCGCAAATGTTTTTCATTTGCATACTGTGGACCTATTACAAATGTTTTTTTTTCTATTTATCTTTATAATAAATTCCCGATTAATTAAGCGATGATGGAATGGTTGGGAGACACATCTGTTTCCCAATATATATATACATATACATATATATATATATATATATATATATATATATATGTCTAGCAGATGGTTGTTTCTTTCCGTTATTATTTTAGTTTTGACCATTTTTCTTTCGTCCAGACGAGGTCAAAGCCAATCCTTTGATTCAGAAAACGACGGCAGTGTTTATATCTATGCAGCCAGCTACAACGGAAAACCATTTAAGATATAAATGCAAATCGGACAATGTCAACGACTGCAAAACATATGAATCTGGCTTGACAATTCAGGTTGAATTTTGCGTGTTGATATACCAGTTTCGTTACAAAATATGTCGCCTTAATGTACCAAAAAGGTAGTTATGCCATTTTGCACCATATGACATCTTCCCATAGTGTCATTACGTGACAATCAATAAGTAGCTGTAATTGCAATGTTGCCATATGGGAGTATGGTGGTAATAATTTAACAGCCATCGGGTATATGCAAAACGTCCAACCGACGAGGATGGGATTCGAACCCACGCAGGGAGACCCTATTGGATTAGCAGTCCAACGCCTTAACCACTCGGCCACCTCGTCTACGGACGTCGTGAAAAAACGGTAAAAAATCATATACAGCTGTCACAGCTTTTTTTTAATGCTGAGAAATTAAGGTCTTCGTGGCTATTAAATATATGCAGTCCTTGTAGTGTATGGAAAGATGGACTATTTTCAGCGTCTTGTAATGTAACTCATTTTAGGTTTAACTGGAAACTCCGCGGTCATTCATGGCTTCCGTTGCTAGATTAATCTTCACAGATACACACGCACATATAAATACATACATACGTGTGTGTATATATATATATATATATATATATATATATATATATATATATATATATATATATATATAAAAATTTCTATCAAGGGAATAACAACATGATATAAAATATGAGCAGAGTATATGGCCACGAAGAAAGTAAAACAATGGCATGCAATATCTTTCGCCTTGGCGCTAAATAAGTTTCAAAAAAACTAAATACAATAGAACAAAATATTACACAGAAGACTGGTTTTGTAGAAAAACAACCACGATTAAATAGCCATAGAACCATTTTAATGCATACAAAGGTCAGTACATTTGAATCAGGCCTTTCGGGTAGGGAGCAGCTGCCTAGGAATAACTCGGGTATTTGGATAAAGCAAGGTGAGGCAAATTGCGTGAAATAGGAACCCTAATGTCCTTTAGCTTTACTTTTAACCCTCCTTCGCATATGTTTTGCAGAGAAGGGCCAAGAGTGCATAGACCTGGGCTTAAACCAATGTTATTTGCCTATGTTAGTTGTATTAATGCTGCTGCTAAGAGATTTTGAGACAATGTATTTTTAAATCTTATGATTATACTACAGTGGGACCGATCAAGTAAACGTATGTGATTTTTTTTACTTAGGTTCCCAAAAATAGCGCTATTCTTTTGACCAGTTCTAACTGAATATTTACTCTCTTTATTCTGACAATTAATTCCTCACTTACCTGATCCGCCTAAAACGAATCACAGTTCATACATGGGATTTTAAGAAACAATTTGTCAGTCCTGAGTTCCTGGATGACAAACTGCAGAATACTAGAAAAATAGGCAGGGATTTGTGCTTGCTCTTCGGAGACGCCTAGGAGTAAAGACAAAAGATCTTAAACTTTGTTGAATCACTTTCCTCATGGCCATATACTTATATATATATATATATATATATATATATATATATATATATATATATATATATATATATATAATATATATATAAAAATATATATATATATATATATATATATATATATATATAGTGTAGAGATTAATAGTGAATCCAGGCTTGTAAGTTTTGATGTTGTATCACTATTCACAAAGGTGCCAATAGATGATCTGATGGCGTTTTTATCTGAATTGTTAGAGAACACACAGCTGGATATCCCATTTCCTAAAAGTACTTTAATTGAACTGATTAAATTATGTGTAAAAGATTGTAAATTTGAATTTAATGGTAAATTTTACTCACAAAATTTTGGTATGGCAATGGGAAACCCTCTATCCCCAGTGTTAAGTAACTTATATATGGAATTTTTGAAAAGAAGGTATTAATCAACATAATCCCACGTAATGTAACATGGTTTAGGTATGTTGACGACATAATTTGTGTATGGCCAGGGAACCAAGATGTAAAAACTTTTTTTGCCAAGTTAAATCAATTAGTACCATCAATTAAATTCACGATGGAAATGGAAAATGATGGGTGCTTACCGTTTTGGATGTCCTCATACGAAGAAATAGTAGTGGGTTTAAATATAGTGTGTATAGAAAACCCACTAATATTTCTTCCTATGTGCATTTCTATTCTGGACAAAGCAATAAGGTTAAAAAGTCAGTGTTTTCATCTATGTTTTTAAGAGCATTACGGGTGTGTAGCCCTGAATATATTGATGATGAAATAGATAAGATTAGGAATGCAGGCAAAAAATTGAAATATCCTGATAGTGTATTAAATAGTGCATTTGAAGAGGCAAAAAAGACTATGTATCAAAACCAGAAAGAACCTTACAACACAAAAAATTTGCTTGTTTTGCCTTATAATAATAATATGAAAGATATCCCTCATCTTCTTAAGAATTTTGGTGTTAATGTCGCATTTAAGAACAATACAACAATGAAAAATGTACTTATCAAGAACTCCCCAGACAATACTAAAGGGTGCGTATATAAAATTCCGTGTAAGTCTTGTGACAACTTTTATATTGGCCAAACCGGGAAAGCACTGGAAAAAGAATTGAACAACATAAGAAATGTGTGAGATATGCACAAGGAACAGTGGTATATTTGTACATGTTAGTGAGAACAATCATGCTATCAACTGGGAAGGGGCAAAAGGATTGTATATTCTAATAATGCACTGGAAAGGAACATCATTGAATCTAGCTTTATAAAAGAAAGTTACAACCATAATATGAATATCAGTCAAGGGATGTATAAACTTGATCCTTTAATATCAAAAGAAATTTGTAAATTGTTTAAACTTTAAGGTCGGCAGTAGAGATGTATGAAAATAGGATTATCATATTTGTAAACACAGTACGAGGGTAGTAATGTTAATGAGTTTCCAAACTCCGCCTCCATGACACCTGTCAGGTGTGGATCTGAGGTGGGGTATGGTCTGTTTATCAGCAATGTCCCCTGAGAGTCTATTGTGATTTTTAGCCAAATGAGTTTTAAAGGCCACTCCTACCTCGACACCGGCCTTAGTGGGGATATGGAGTCTCTAACGGTTGTGTATGTTCGTCAGTACTGTTCTTGTAGTATACGAGTATATATTTGTGACCTCTCACACTCTGTATCAGTCCTTCGTCAATGGCTTGGAAATAAAGTCGAAACCGGTCAGGACCTACACCCCGTTTCTTATTTTTCACCTGTGGTAATGTGTGATAAATGAATCACGTACAAAAGTGATAATAATCATCATATATATATATATATATATATATATATATATATATATATATATATATATATATATATATATATATATATATATATATATAAGCTCGACGTCATGTATTGCAGTGAACTCACTGTGAAACCAAAATCGGTTTGAAAAGAGAAATGTCAGAATATCTTTTAAGACCAAAGGAGCTCATTATAAAGTCACTATGTTAATTCATTTCGCAGTCCAGAAAATCAGTGTTTGTAAACTATCCATTTTTTAACAGGAACTCATTATTATAAATAATATTATTCCATTTTATTTAGTACTTTTATTACTGCCATGTGTTCATGTCTTCCTTGTTATTATTATTATTATTATTATTATTATTATTATTATTATTATTATTATTATTATTATTGTTCCACTGGCTGTCGGCCTAAGAAACAGGAGATCAGCGCCTGCCCTATGAGCCCACGGAGGCCCAGGAGGACTTTAACTTTTTTTAACTATTATTATTATTATTATTATTATTATTTATTATTATTATTATTATTATTATTAAGAAATTGTTTTAGATGCTAAGGCCAATGGGTCGGGATCTTGAACCAGACCAGACCCGATGAAAGCAAGAAACGGATAAAGGATGGTGCTTGTTTATATAATCATTTGTCTAATTATTTTGGTAAATGACTTGATTACTGTTTGGTTATTCACCTGAACGCTCTTTTGTCTTCTGTGAATTAAATTTACTTTTCATCGTCTGTGGTCTTCGCTTTTCTTTTCATCTAGTCCCAATAGACCTATAGTATCATTCTGTTCCCTGGAAACTCGCTGATCAAGTTCGTGATCTTCCAGCAGAACCATAATAATAAGTCAGTGTAGCAAACACTACTTTGTGCTCTGATGACCACAAAAATGCCAACGTTCTTGTGGAAACAGATTGTCTTGCTTTCAGTGCTCATTGAGAGACTGAGCTTTTGTTGCCACTGTAGGTCTTCGTTTCTGAAAGCCCAGGGAACACCTGTTTTTGTTGGTTGCTAATGCTTCGATGGTCAGTGAGGCTCCTTTTTAAACAGGTGGCCCTTAAGGTCTCCGTTTGTGCGTCACTGAATGAGTTTGCATTGCTGAAACTAAAGACTTCAGTTTTCATGGAACCTAACAGTAATTAATTTAGGATTTTGCATTTTTTTCCACAAGCAATTACAAAACACTGATGCTGGAGTAATTATCAGAAAGAAAGGAATCTGGTGGTCATCAAAAAAAGTATTTCTGTGTGTTTTGCAACAAAGCACTTTAGAAGCCATTACAACAAAGGCCTGCAGCGGCCATAAACAAAAATTTAGTCGCCAGCACTCAGGCTTGTAGTGACAGTCTAAGCAAAGATGTTGGTGAGTTTTCAGATCAATTTCCTTTAGTGGCCATGTTTTGCTTTATTCGCCGAAGAGTCTGTACGAGTTTCAGAAAATAAATCTCGAAAAGTTTGACAGGAAATTTATTCTGAAACCTTTTGAAAAGCACCAGTTGACGATTTAGGCGAAGGCCAGGTAAAACCAGTTATGTGGGTGCTACTTTCGCTTGTTATCTACGCGTCACCTCCGAAGTGCTAGTACTAAACATGGCGGAAGCTCAATGGGACGCCGTGTCTAGCACTAGTCCTTCGGGAATCAAAGTATTATACACACCCATTTCTATATTGTGTGGTCGACCAATTATATTAATAAACGATATCTTTGATCCTGGAGAGGCTAGTACTGAACACGGCGTCCCATTGGGCTTCCGCCATGTTTAGTACTAGCATCTCGGAGTAGATGACGCGTAGATAACAAGTCAAAGTAGCACCGTTATGGATAGGTGCTCCCTTACGCTTGTGAGGTTGCATCCTCTGAGAAGGAAAATAAACTCCGCAGGTTTTTTTGGGAATGATCGATTGTGCAAGGAATTTTTTTCGCATTTTGCTGCCGTTGTAATTTTTAATTAATAAATGGAGCTTCAGTGGAATATCCAGAGTCGGTTTGATTTTCATTAAACTACTTTGATTGCCGCAAGAGTACTTATAATTTCAATTTTTAAAAAGAGTTTTCATTTTTGGTAGATATCAGTGATGTAGAATGGGAGCAATTTTGTTTCAAGGAGATTGATTGACTCATTGAGTTGATCTACCTGGCGTTAACCAAACAGTATGACGCCGATTACAAGGAGGTTGGCAATTATTCAGTTTTTTTTTTTTTTTTTTAGCTTAGCAAAGAAGTTTGATAAGCACTAAAAGGTTCCTTCCACCGTATGAAAAGAATGTCTTGCCTCGTCATCAGTTTTATAGTACTTTGCATTATGATTTTTATTAACCATAATCCTCTTACCTTTATTCACAAAATATGAAATGAAGGTGAGACGTTTACGAGATGAGGGATGATATGATGATTGACGTTTTGCCAAGAACTAGTTATTATCACTATCGTAATACATTATCATCATCATCTCCAATACCGCATGACGCAAAGAGCTTCTATGAAACTTCGCCACTCATGTCTTTCCTGTGTTTTATCTTCCACAAATCTCCACTCATCTCCAGCTTCCCGTCTCACAACTCTCATCCAAGTAGGCCTGGGTCCTCCAACACTATACACTGTGCACTAAAAATGTTTCATTGTGACCCAGATGTTTGACCTCTTGGGTTGTACGTCAGAACACATTCTGGAGGCCATTCTTGCCGAGTCTTGTTGCCTCATCAGCGTGACTGAAGACACCGCAAGTGCGTTTGTTTTCGAGGTAAGTTGAAATAAAATCAAATAAATTTGGAGCAACAGTATATTTAGACCATAAATACTCTCTCATCTCTAACAACTTTCGTGAAAGACGAACTAACTGAAGTTCTTGTTGGAAAACGTTCAGAATTAGATATTTGATTAAAACACAGAGACGAACACAAAAATGACCTTACATGCAACACACTGATGTTCAATATACTCAAGAACACACACGGTCAGACACACTTTGATGGGACACAACCTATGGTTTGAAATTATGCATCATACAGAAGTACCTTGATGGGAACGAGACAGGGTGGGTGCGATTACATAGCAGGATATTGGAGAAGCGTAGGTAGGGAAAAAAGCGTCTCGGGGAAAGGAATTCTCACAGTTGCAAATGTCAGACGAGCATCTGAGCAAGCAGGTGACATAAACTTTGACTTGAAATAATGAAGAACTTTGAGTAGTTTTAATGCTATAAAACGCAGCAGCAAATTCTAATGTCTTATGGTACAGTGCACATTGCAGTGAAGCAGACAAGTGAAACAGTTTAATGAGTATCTTAAGATATCTGAGGAGCATAAACATGTTCAGGCATAAGTGAAAGAAAAAGGAGACGAGAGAAAGACTGCTGAGGCGCGTATAATAAGCGAGGCCAGATGAAACACTGAATTCCCCCTCAAATCTGACCGGAAGCATCCTGTGGCTTTCGACATTTGGTCCTGATGAAATGAAGTAAATGAGAATCTAACGGACATTAAGAAGTGAACTCCCCTTATCTTCGGTATAAGGGTGCTATTCCAAAATAAGTGCAGCACGCTCGCTAAAGAAAAAACAACTTCATTCATATCACAAACCTCAACTTTGGATTAAGAAACATCACTCAAGATTGAAGGGAAACTTCGTTACTCCCCCTCCCCCGGCGGAGAGACACCGGCAAGTAGGCCTATAGCTCTTCACGAAAAATCTAACATTTATGATAACACAATATTCCTCCCAAAGTTTTACCAGTACAAAATATCTTTCTCTCCCTCCTTAAAATCTCTCATCCAGTGTCTCCTTCTCTTTCTCCTTCTCCTCCTCCTCCTCGCTGTCTGAAGATTCTTCCTTCTTCGACTCCTTCATCTCCATGTTGGTATGTCCTCCTGACTCCACCTGGCTCTCCATCGCTTTCAGCTTCTTCTTCTGTTTCTTTTGACCAACGAAGTAGGCGACGATGACGACGACCACCATGCATGCCAGAACGACGCCCACGACGATGGGAACAGTTGCAGAAATCTCCTCACGCTCTTTGTCCATGTATTTGTTGATCTGGTCGGGGTTCCATTGGACCTGCACGAAGATCATAGAAACTTGTGAGATATATAGTATACTGCATATATACTCTATATATAAAAATATATAATATATATGTATGTATGTCATATGCAGTATTACATAATATATATATATTATATATATATATATATATATATATATATATATATATATATATATATATATATATTAATAACAAGACCCCATTTAAATTGGATGTTATCTAGTGGAGACATTTATTCAGGAAAAGTTACAAACTTTCTAGGACTAACAGTCCTCATCGTCTAGTATTCTACGATGAGGACTGTTAGTTCTAGAGAGCTTGTAACTCTTCCTGAATAACTATCTCCATAGATACCATCAATTTAAATGAATCCTGTCATTAATATATATATATATATATATATATATATATATATATATATATATATATATATATATATATATATATATATACATATATATATATATATATATATATATATATATATAAATATATATATATATATATATATATATATATATATATATATATATATATATATAGTAAATATATGTATATATACATAATATATATATATAAATATATTATGTGTATATATATATATATATATATATATATATATATATATATATATATATATATAAATTTATTTTTCCTAAAGAAGGTGGATCAAGGGGTTGGGAAATGAATACTAATTATAATGATAATAAAGACTAACACTGATCTCGTTGTCTGTGATGTATGTCGTGAGGAAATCTTCCAGCGGCATGAAAAAGTTCTTCAGCGCCTCCGAGCTCAAGCCACCAGTCTCATCACCCAGGAAGTCACCCAGAGCTTTCTGCCATCTCACGGATCTTCCGAGAGACATCAGTTTCCTTCGGAGGATAAAGAGAGGAATCCCTTACTTATTTCACTAGGAGACAAGAGAAACAGATATATAAGAGTGATGAGAATCGATCTTATTGCTAAGCTTCCTTTAGAGTTAGATATCAGGTGGTCGTCGGATTTGTAAGCGGCTAAAGCAAAGTCAATTTTAGCAAGTAAAAAATGCGCCGAAGTTTCTTCGGCGCAATCGAGTTTTCTGTACAGCGTATAATGCTGTTTGAAAATCTCAGCCACGGCCCGGTGGTGGCCTGTGTTGTTGGCCCCTATAGCGATGTCAGACGTACGATCATGGCTAACTTTAACCTTAAATAAAATAAAAGCCACTGAGGATAGAGGGCTGCAATTTGGTATGTATGATAATTGCAGGGTGGATGATCAACAAATCAATTTTCAGCCCTCTAGCCTCAGAAGTTTTTAAGATCTGAGGACGGACAGAAAAAGTGCGGACAGACAGACAAATAGCCATCTCAATATTTTCTTTTGCAGAAAAATAAAAGCATGTCAAAGCTCATGACTTACGTGAGGGCAGTGCCAGCCTCGTCGCAACTCCAGATTGGACAGTTGATGTCATCTTTGCAACGGCATATCTCACCCAGCTTATGATGGATCTGGAACTGAAGCACTTGAGCCACAAAGCGCCTGGAATGGATGTCAACAAAGATGAGAAATTCAATTTCCAGCTGGAAAGTTGTCGTGTAATGGATTCACTATAAGATAAATTCATATACATAAATGCTCAACACAAACATGTAAAATTACCTTGGGAAATGTATATTCTTGCTCTAGCACAGGGATTCTCAACCTTTTTTTATACCCATGCACCCTTTCATCTTATGTCAGAATGTCATTCCCAGCCACCTTTCCAAAATTGTCTGCCTCAAAAGGTGCATTCCAAATAATATGGAACAAAATACTAACACAAACCCAAAAGCCAGCGGAGAGAGAGCCCAACGTGACCTCTCAGTAGTGCAGACCGATACACACTGCATTTTGTGTGGTCCTAAGCCAGTTTGAGCCTGCCAGTTTGGGGTCACAACTCCTTCCCTGAACTCGGAAATTCCCCACAAGGGGGAATTCCCCCCTGTTTGCGAACCACTGTTTCTAGTATATTGTCTTCCACATTTAGCTGTAGTGATTAATTTTATCGTGCGACCTAAAATATTATGTAGTAGGCCTATGTGGATCTTTTTCATGAGGTCTATGCAAGAAAATAAAATCAATGTAACGAGGGATGCACAAAATTCTGCAGGGAAAGAAGACAAGGTTAGGTCTAGGATTATAGAGACTTTAAAGAAAATACAAGAGGAGAGTTCTGTTAAGGATATCAGAGGTGACTGATAGAAAGAAAAGTAAGATGGAGACCAGCCATCAGACGCAATTCAATAAAGTCAACCGATAAATGTTTCAGCAGTTTCTGGCTGTCGAAATGTATGTTTTTTTTTATTCTTATTATGAGGCCCATTCACAAGCAGTACTACTCAATTAGGTGTAGATCAGGGGTTCCCAAACTGGGGTACATGTACCCCCAGGGGTACATTTGCACGTTTCAGGGGGTACATTTGGTCTGAAGAAAATAATTACTACTGTGCAATTGTATGTGCTGGATCAAAACATAAATTACCTTAGTAATTGCTTTATTTCTGTTATCACCATTTAAGATACCTATGTAATCTACACATGCAGACTCCACAAATTTAAAATATCAAAATATTAAAAAGTTCTTTTTTAATATTAAGCATAATTTTTAGTGTTAGGGGTACATGGGAACCTATACAAAAGCCCAAGGGGTACCGAGGAACAAAAAGTTTGGGAACCTCTGGTGTAGATAAAACTAGATCAGAAAGAATAACCGCGCAGGCTATAAAACAGTGAACTTGTTTGACAATAACGTCTGCCACACCAGACAGGAAGACGGCAACTGATAAACAAATGCTGCATTCAGTGCGCTGTAACTCCTAATTAAATAAAAAAAAACACAAATTCTAGGAGCAGGGCGTATCTTTAGGCACTACATCAACTCATCAGTAAGGAACATGCACACTAAAAGGAAGACTGTTTTGAATTCCTCTCGGATATATATAAATATATATATATATACATATATATATATATATATATATATATATATATATATATATATATATATATATTTATATATATATATGTGTGTGTGTGTATGCATGTATACATGTATTTGTATATATATGTATATTCATATATATATATATATATATATATATATATATATATATATGTATGTATGCTTAAAAAATCACAATGACACGTGAATCGTATATGGAGCTGTACCACAGGGGAAATGAAACATTGGGTATAAATACCCAGTGTTTTAACTTCCCTGTTGTTTATATCTATCTATCTATCTATCAATCTATCTCTCTATATATATGTATGTATGTATATATATGCATATATATAGAGATAGATAGATAGATAGATAGATAGATAGATGGATCGGGAGAATGTAACACTGGCTATTTATAATCAACTTTCATCATATGTATATACATATCCGTATAAATATAAATATATAAATATTATATATATTATATATACATATGTATGTCTATATACATACTATACATATCAGTTCTATACTGAGATTCTATCACACTGCTTGATATCTGTGTTGTCAACATTTCTGTTTGAAATGGAAAAACCTGTGGCTTACATTAGTCTTGCACTAAGTCTGAGAAACTGGAAATTGTATTTTAAAAATGCTCTCTTTAAGGAAGAAAAAGAACGTGAATCTAACAGCAAATAATTATGGTCCTGGACCAGACTTACCAGATGTAAGGTGTGGAAACTGCAACATCAAACTTCGAGCCTACATCGAACTCAGACTTTGGGAACCTCTTCGTTGGTGGAGCTATGCCTTGCTCAGCTATTCTGTAAACATCAAGGAACTAGGTGTGATTTCACTTGCATTAATTGTTCTAGCTGAATTACAAAAAGGAGAAAATCGAACTCTTATGTAAAGTCTTCCAGCTTGTATATATTTTGTTATAGGACCACAGGTCACTGGTCTGGCCCAGCGTTCGACTCTCCGAACGGCCAATGAAGAATTAGAGGAATGTATTTCTGGTGATAGAAATTCATTTCTCGTCAAAATGTAGTTCGGATTCAACAATAAGCTAGGTCTCATTGCTAGGTAACCAGCTGGTTCTTAGCCACGTAAAATAAATCTAATCCTTCGGGCCAGCCCTAGGAGAGCTGTTAATCAGCTCAGTGGTCTGGTTAAACTAAGATATACTTAACTTTTAACTTGGCTGAAAGGGCTAAGTCCACAGGTACATAATAGTCCTCTTACACCCGTCTGCACCTTACCACACTTAAGACCATTATTCTGGCATGTATATACTTCAATACTTACAGACTGCCCAACCAAGCCAAGAATCCGTGCTGTCATGGGGCCAGCTTAAATGACATCAGCAGCTTTTAGACTTACAGGCCGCTCATAGCAGTAAGAATACATATGGGGATACGATCAGCTTAGTCTAACAAAAACTTAAGCATAAACAACTAAGACTGACTGGCCATTAACTAGTTTTACCTCAGCTCCCACCATCTCTTGTTGTAGTCCGTGATGGTGTCGTCGCTGAAAACTTTCCATCGCCAAGAATCCAGTATGTATGCATATGGTAACACAGGGATCTGGCGAGTAAAGCAGGTTTATATCTAATGGAATGTTTTCGGAAATTGAAGAATAAATACCTCATGATATATACGCCAGAAAAAAATATATTTATTGTTCTAAAGTGTCTACTATTACGTCTTTGTTGCCTGAAGCTTTGGAAGTATGAGCTATAGGCAAAAATTATATTTCCAGGAATCGAAAGCAGATTTATCTACCAATAACAACTATTCACTAACGATCAACAAGTTTCTGCTTCAAACTGTTTTTTGAACTTTTCACAAATCAAATTAAAAAGCAAGAGATTTGTTTTTTCTATACCTTCGCCAGAGCGATTTTCATTAGGTGATTCACGATCATCTCATCGTCCATTTCAGCGTTGTGGATTGTGAACTCCTCCTTTTTACTGAGCCTCTCTGCGACAGATTTGAGGTAATCGGGATTTCTTGCAGATAGGCCAATAGCACTGCCTACAGCCTCGTGGAATGCTGAAGAAAGGAGAGACAAGCTGCTGAATTACTATTTCTCTCCTTCTGCTTCCCTTCCAAGGTTTGGAAATCTCTCCCTGCTTGTGATTTCTTAATCTTCCATCCTTTACGAGGCTAAAAGTCTAAAACTTTCTTTAGAGTTAAACCCTCCCCCGCCTTCCTCTTATTTTTTGCTAACTGTCCCTGGACCTGGGCTAGAAAAGAGCATTTGGTTCCCACCTCCTTGTCTTTTGTTCCAACCAAAAATAAAATGTTCAGCTTAAGTTACTGTGATACAGAAAGAGTAATCAAGAGCTTGGGGGCACATTTTCAAAGGTCAATTTATCTTAGTACAACATAAAATACAGGGGCTTGTAATGCATTCTGCAGTAAGTAACGATACCAAAGGGCCAAAATGATACACGAGAGCCAAACCAGAGAGAGAGAAAAACAAGGAGAGAAGCTTTTACCTCTGCTGATATTATATCAAATTCTTACTGTAAACCGTACAAGATAATTCTCATCATACTAAAGAGCACATTCTGCCCACTTGGATTTTACCTCTAAACACATTTTATAAAGCTGTCAAAGAAATAAGGACACTGAGGATGTCTCTGCAAACTTTAACGAGCTCGCATTACCTGCTTATGCCAACCTGAGCATTCTCGCTGCAGCGCACACTCAACCTTAAAAACCTTTCGCTCTAACCACTTCTCCGGCCTTTTCAAGCAATATATCGTTTTTATTTATATTGAGATATTGGGCAATGAAGCTACCCGGGAAAAATTTAGATCACTTTCTGTAGGATTTTGCTAATTTCTGTTGCTTGGTGAACAGTACTTAGTTCTAATGGACTGCTACTTAAGACTTGGTAATTTGTACTACAGGTTGTCCCACAAAAACCAGAAATTTGGTAGAATTTATTTAATCGTTGGAAAGAGAAAACATTTGTTGTTAACAGAAACATGTTAAAACAGAACAAAAACACAAATTTTAGATGTGGCGTTCAAAATGGTTTCTGTGGGCAGCTGCACAACGATGAATAAACTCCTACTCGGCAGTTAGTTTTGTAAATGGGAATTTGATGCAGGTAATCAGTGAATATTTCAAAGCGAATGATATTTAATATTTTGTAATTGGAACTTGGTTATACGTAACCAATACATGATGACCCCTAACATGTACCTAGCTCGTAGCAATCAGTACTTGGTTCTTGGTGAATAGCACATAATAAGAGATACTCATTGTACGATAACTGGTCCATTCCAGCTAAGGAACAAACTCACCAGGATTGGCGCCGTCCCTGAAGACAATGGGCATGATTTCTTTGCGATCGTCACCCCTGCTGCTGTAAGCCATCATATACTCTATGTGCGCCATCTCGTGGTGCAACGTAATGAAATCTTCCTGCGTTTTGGCGGCGCACATCTTGATTCTGGGGAGAGTTGAGGGGAATTTCAAAAAGTCAGTTTTGGTGTTACACCTTTTAGTAACAGTGTAACTTGAAACTGATAGATTGCAGTCGTTTTCTGAAAACTGAACGCAAGTGGTTTCTGGTGACAAGGCTTGCCACCAAACAGAAATGGCAATATTTCATTCATTATTGTTATTATAATGAGTATTATTTTCAACATCCATGACGTATATTTGTGGTTCCCACCAGGCAGATGTGATACTAATCTAAAGCACAATTACCAGGATATACTTGGGGCCTGTATTACTGTTTCTGTGTGTATGACTATTTCTGTTCGCGTATTTGTTGTCACTTGCTTTGCAAAGTGGACTTTCAAGCTTGTGTTCCATGTAAATGTTCGCTCGTTTTCAGCAGTAAATAAATAAAATTTTCTCTGCAGCCAACTTCTATTTGGGTAAATGGTTTGCAAAGTGTGCCTTTGGGTGTTAGCTATCCAATATTCAGCTATCATTTTGGGATGGGGTTGCTGTCGCCATGTCATTTCATGTATGTATGTATGTACACATACATACATACATACATATATATGTAAGTACATGTATATATATATGTATATATATATATATATATATATATATATATATATATATATATATATATATATATATATATATATAAACAATCAAGAAAATGAATGCCTACTCTGAATAAAAAAGAAAGACGTCGACACTCACCTGAAGTCACCGTCTGTATCTGGTGTAGAATCTTTAGGAACATCGTAGAAGTCCCAAGCAGAAGGCTGGCACACCATGTCACCATTATTTTCGAGTGTCGAATTATCCCAGAACTTGGTTGTCATCGGCTTGAGACCCATAGTCACGAAGAAGTACTCTTCCACCTCTCTGGTCATGTTACTCACAGTGTCCAGCTAAAGAAAAGAGTAATGTTGTAGTCCGTAAAAGGTATTGGGCAACGAAGAGCAACCTGACGTCCAGGATACTCATGAGAGCGACACCAATGGCTTGAATATCTTTGTGTTTAGCGCATGCGGATGCCGCTGTACTTTCACAATTAAAAAGAATATCGCTTCCATTTTGCTCTTGAGGGCATCAGGCCACGTTAACTTTAGAAATATCTATACAAACGAAAGCTTTCGAGAACCTGCTCGATTCTCCTTCTGAGAAAGAGAATCGAGCAGATCTGAGGGCGGACGGACATACAAAAAGCCATCTCAGTAGTTTTCTTTTACAGAAAACTAAAACTAAAAGCGCCAATTGTTAAAAGATAAGGGAATTTTTATTATCTTTGCTAAGGGAACAAAATTTCACCGGGATTAGGGCTTAAAAACAACAGCAGCAACAATAACAGTAACAAAAGCAATACTTTAGATCCCAATGGCCAACACGCGACGCCTCGATCTGTTTACTTGAATGTAGCCGAAAGAGATTGAGTCACGTGTGCTTTCAGTCAGGAAAGGATGGGATCTGACAAGGATTCGGATGGAGGAGAGAGGAGGGTGAGAACTGAAGGTGAATCGAATAGGACGGGAAAATGAAACGAAGCAATAGGAGCGTAGTTCGTGGTTAACCCTAAAATCATCCAAAAGAAAGGAGTCTCCTAGGCCGAGTCCCAATCTTTTTCCCTTAATCTCATGTTATTTGTGTATTTATTTTTCCTTTTGTTTATTTTTTCATGTAATTCCGTATTTATTTGTGGCACTTCTTACAGGTTAATGCTAGCTCAAGGTATTCCCTTCCCATGACAGAACCCTTCATTTGGAAAAACCCATTTTCCTTCGTTAATTTTCACCCAAACAGTTTTCCATCCGTGATTTTCACAAGGGTAAAAGTTACAATTTCTCTTCCTTTTATTTTCTAGGGTAATCATTCCCCTTCAGGATAATGTCTTATAAATTTCCTTCATTTGAAAGTGAAAGACGCCTCGTTTTCCCTTACCTTGTCATTGAGGAGATCGCTAATGTCGGGGAGCGTAACGTTGTAGGGTGCCACAAGGTCGTAGAGGCTCTCCCAGTTTTCGCCGTACATGTCACCTGCATTTGAAAATAGATATTCATCGCGAAAATGATTCAGTGATCACAAACCTAATACTATAAGCAATATAATCCTTTTTTTCATTTTGCTTTTCATTCAGTTATAAAGGGTGTGGTTCAATCAGTCCTCTTCACTTGTTTCGAGATCCCCGCCAATGAAAAATTCACACGGGTTGTATAGATATAAAATGTCCTCGTTGACGCTGAGTGGGTTTTATAGCTTCAAGTCAGAAGTTAAAGGACTTCACCGATAGATAATTGCCAGCAACAGGAACGATGGCAGTCTTAGAAGTAGTTTAATGATAATACATCTTTGTTGGTTACTGAAGGAGCCTTGCTGTTAAGGAAAGAAACCAGAAGCGGGCACAGCTGCTGATATTCAGCTGTGTCGGGCAAACAAATTTAATTTAATAGGATTGGTCCCTTGAGAGATAACAAACTAACTGCTCAAAAATAAGCAGATTAACACGTCATGAAAAGCAGGTTCAATATTTTGAAAGGATTGAGGGCGCAGGGCTAAAGGAACTCGGTAGAAGCGATACACTGTCAGTAAGCAGTTTAGTTTAGCTTGCATTGTTAAAAAGTTGTAAAATGAAAATTCTGTCGTTGTTTCCTAACAACCTCTCCCCCATCTTCGCCCTCCCCACGCCCCGCTTAAAAAGATATTAAGACTCAACAAAGACCACCCAGATATGCACACTTCCCGAAACAGTCATCCAAAATATACGTGCTGATCCAAGGACTCTCTTAAAGCATTCCTTAGACTGCTAAGACCTAACCAAAATACTTACAGATCACCGAAGACTCCCCCAGAATATGTTCTTGCCTTGAACAAGCAGCATTAGGTCGCTGCGCTGAGACTCTTCTTTCATACAATTTACAGTTCCCAAAATGTACAGGGCGGGGGAGCCTAATGGCCCGCCTATAAAATGGTTTGAATTTCTAAAGCTATCCAAAATATAATCTGAGCCTCAAATACTCGTAAGAAGTATGGACTGAGCTTCAGAGTCTTAACTTAAGTATGCACTTGACTTGACATTGCTTACATGAACCATGTTCTATACCCCATTGCATCACCCACATGAACTGTGTGCAAAAGACTCACCCAAAATATGTGCAGGGATGAGATCGTTCGTCGTGATATCGTCGCCATATTTCATCTTGAGTTTGTGGAAGACGTAGGCCCTCAAGTTGGCATAAAAGGGCTTCGTCTGGTTCCAGAGGTCAGCAACCTCCGATACGAAATCATCACTCGTGTAGTTTGCATCGGTGTAGGGGTCGATCCAAAGGAGGCCAGCGTTGCCGAATCCTGATGACCATGAGAAGAAACAGGGGATGTAAGGGGAGGAAGAAGATTCATAAGTAAGATAGAAACAAGGAATAATAAGGGAATTTATGATAACACTTTTATAACCGCTCGTTTTCTGCAATTACAGGATGCATCTTGCTTTCAAGCTCTCCATCAAGTAGCCGATGTGGGTGGCAAAACTAAAGTTACGTGTTTTCCGCGGCTGTTTGACGTCACTTTGATTAACATGCAGACTTCAGTTTAAGATCAGTATAGAAAACGTTTTGCTAGATTGCACAGAACTTGGTGCAGAAAATTGCTATAATGTCAGAAAACTTGTTCATGTGACCCCTTAGCAAGATATTATTCCAGCGTTAATGTACATTCTTTGTAATAGAAGTAATTATTGATGATATTTGCTTTATTGGAAGAAGTTAAAGGCAAATTTGGTTTATGTGTGAGAACTTCAAGTTGACGAAACATGATTGTGAATAGGCGACAGCTGTCCGGGTGTAGGCTTTACAACTAAGTACATGTAAATAGATATGCAGTGTTTTATGTAAATATACCACAGACATGTATGCAGGGAGATAGAAGGGGACAGAGAGGTGCAAAAAAATCATAGCAATGTAAAAGATACTTTTACGTAATAGTGTATTTATTCCAGATTATGAGATCTTCAATAGACTCTCGGAGCTGCCTCTTTCAACCTGGATCTGGTCCTTTCCTGCATGATGGTTAACCCAGAGGCATTTATTTTAACATTCTAATATGCAATTGTGTAAGATCTAAAACAGATAGCGAAAGCCATGAAGAAGATTTATGTATTGTAGCGTATCTGGCGTGACATCCACCAGGGTCACTAATGCCTAGTGTATAGAAGAAGAAGAAGATGTGTGGGATCCCTCACCGTTCAGATCTGCCGTCTTGTTCTCCAGCACGACGTATTCCTTGTAGTCCTCCAGAAGCTCTTTACTGACCTCTCGCCACTCCAGCCAGTAGTACTCGAGGTTATCATAGGTCTCCGTGGCGTTGGTCATTTTAGCTTCCACTGCAGACATTAATAGTGCGATTCATAATTAGAGAAAGGAATATTTTATAGTCGTACTACGCTTCAAATTTCGATATCTCGTCATTTTGCACCGGATGTTCCTAAATTATTAATGGACTCTATTCCTTTCATTTATTCCCTAAAATTTAAATTGCAGCTACACTGGGTCGTTCAGAATACTTCTGGCATTACTTATTAGATTAATGCTCTAAAATCCTAAGAATCTCCGTGTGCTGTTCTTTTTTTAAAAAATAGGTTTCTGCTTAGCGCTTTCTTTATTAGTCTATTTCTGACTCGCTCAAAATGTCAATTTGGGAAATACTTGGTAGCCACCAAGAGATTGGTCAGAGTAACAAAAGATTCTTATCCCGGAGTCAGTCACCATACAGGATGCCCTTTAAAAGGAAAAGACTTTTCTAATATTCAAGATCATTGAAGGAAATGCAAAACCTGATTTTCATTTGATGATTTTAATACTGATGTTCAAGCATCCAGTGACTATATACTTTCTCCATTCTGGAAAAATGTTCTATTAAGCTGATTCCTGCTTCTTGTTCCATCACAAAATTATCCTACATCGTCCTCGGCTTTGTATATAGATTAGTCAACGTTCGCCTTCCCAAAACTGAACATATCACTCAGTTTTTACTTCCTACAGAGTTAGGGACCGGTTTTTTTTTCATTTCTGATTTTCAGTATCTTAATGTTTTTATGGTTCGAACGTTCGCAAATTTTGCGCCTCAGCTCTGTTACACACATTAGTTTTAAACTGTATTTTTGTATCGTCTAAAAGCCCTGATAATGAGACTTATAATGCTTAGAAAAATTAGCCAATAAAAAAAATGTTACGCTGGCTGTACTCGGAAATTTATTTCTGTTTCACAGAAATAAATTTCCGACTCACATCAGGACCGAACCCCAGTCTTCCGAGTGATAGTCCAGGGCGTTAGCAATTCCTCTGCACAGATGCTTATTTCCATCATATCTCACGGTGAAGGAGTAAGTCGAATGAAATGTTAGTATTTCATCAGCTGCTGGGTCGGGAAGTTGGGTAAAATTCGTTGGTATGTTAGGCGCTAGGAGCCTGCCCGGGAAAAACCTCATGTTAACAGTACTTAGGTTCCGACTTCTTTTATGACTTGTGCGGAGGAATTGCTAACGCCCCGGACTCCCGCTGTGTCAGAAATTTATTTATTATATATAAACATATATTTATATATATATGTTTATATATACTATATGTAATATATATGAATGTGTGTGTGCGTGTGTGCACAGTTTTCCCCATTATTCGACCTGAAAATTTCCAAGCAGAGGAAAAAATGTCACTAGAATCGTTGAAGGAAATAGAATCGGTGCTTAAAACTGATAACAACTGAAACGACACAACAGGTTCTGCAGGCGAGGAGATCATTCATATTAATAATTTCAATAATATTAATAAGAAGAAGAAGAACACAAAGGATAAGGATAGAACGGACGAACATCTTGAAAAGGTTGAGGCGTTGCTTCACTTACATTCGTATATTCCCATCCCTTCGCTTTCGGCGTCACATTTGGAATTTGTAGCGGGGCAGACCTTCTTGCTCAATGTAGACACCATGCGGGACACAATGTCAGTCAACTATGGACAGAAAGTGAATGAAAAGTGAGGTTGGTCAGAGCGCGCTTATTTATGCTCCGCTTCTTCTTTTGACATTCATTAGCAATATCTTCGTGCTAGCTTTCTGGGAGAGGTTGCACAAAATTAATGATGATAATAATAATAATAATACTGCAAGATTATAAGCTTGAATATGTTGATGAATACAAATATTTAGGGGTCTATGTAGGTGGTCATCATGGCAGGGACATGCCAGTTCAGTATTTAATCACATGTTGCAAAACTAGAATGAGACCTCTAAAAGCCATGCCATTTGGCTGCAAGGGGACACCAGCAGCTGTACTTCGTGCAGCGTATGTGGTATACATCAGAACTGTGACTAACTCTGCTGCTCCTGCTCTTGTTTGCCTATCAAAATCCAAATTGGCAAAGCTTGAAACCCTTCAAGATGAAGCAATGAGAATCATCCAAGACGAGGTTGTTCGTTGAAGGCAACGCCAGCTACGGGAAAGATGAGTAACCCAATCGCTCACTGGGAAGAGAAACTGAGCCGAAGTACAATATTCACCTTTTGAAGGTCGTCCTTGGGGAGGGCGGCCGCTCCCAGATTCTTCTGGAGTTCGAACTGTCGCTTCACGTCTTCGTCCTTGAAGCCCTCGTAATGGAAGTAGTCGATGGTTGTACTGTGGAACACGCTGAAGTTGTTCTTCACGTCCATCCATGCTTTGATCTGAAGTTAAGATACATGTATGCATATATATATATATATATATATATATATATATATATATATATATATATATATATATATATATATATATATATATATATATATATGTGTGTGTGTGTGTGTGTGTACATATATATATATACATATATATATGTATATATATAATATGTATATATATATATATATATATATATATATATATATATATATAAATATATATATATATATATATATATATATATATATATATATATATATATATATATATATATATATATATATATATATACCAGTGGATCTTTATCGTGTCCACCTTTGGGTTTCCACTCTAGAATTTCTTGTTTTCTTAAATATTACGAACATCTATGTAGGCTTGCGCATATTTTTTTTTTCTCTTATAGGATTTTAAACTATTGTTAACAAATAAATTGCCGAAATTAATAAAAATATTGGTCTCTCAGATTGGTAAGGTCATATCACATTATAAGCTATGAAGACATAAAGAAATGAAATGATTTCATGATAGGCTTATGAACCTTCCTTCGAAATGAGTGTGCATTTATAATTCTTCATTTTAAAAAAAACTTAATTTGACTTCAAATTTCTTTTTTCTTAGCCAAGATACCTGATGCAGACGAAGAAAGTGCGCAATTCTAACATGTCCTCAACATCGGAGTGTAGTCCTACACTTCCGAAATGAATCGACTCTTTAACCTTCAGCCTAAATTAGTCATCTTTATTTGATAAACGGTTTCTCGGCAAACATCCAAGGCTGTTATGATCAAAATAGAAAAAAACCACCTGGTTTGGTGGCCTGTAGTTCATGAATATGTTTTCATTTTGACCCGTTCTTATCTATCCTCATCTCCAGTTGCTGATCATACTTCAAAAAATTTAGCTTTATTTGATGGTCTGAACCAATAAAATCTCTTTTACTGATAATATCAAAAGGATCTGTAACCGTTTGTTCACCGGTGCATGAGAGAAAACACTGCCTCCAGTTGATTCTTGTCTTCTGTCACCTTGTTACTGAGCAATCTTCAACAAAGCCATTTCCTTTTGCTTCCCAGTTTTACTAATCTACAAATAACTAACTCCATCACCGTGTTGGTGTTTTCAGCTTTACTATAGCCCACTGCCGGTCCCACCAGACTCTTAAGTGTCGCCAGTGATTACGGTAGCTCATCGGCAAAAATAACAAAAACTTACCGAAGCATTTTTCATTTGTTCCGTCATGTTGGTTTCATAGTTCCAGTCTGCCAATGCAGCAGCTTGAACATGAATGGTCATCTCCGCGTCCATTTCCTCCAATCTCTTCTTGGCGTCCTTTTCGTCAGTAGGATCGTCAGTCACAGGCTCGGTCGTCGGGAGTTCTGTCACAGGCGAGGAAGATGGTGCTGTTACAGTGGTGCTTGGTACAGTTGTAGACGATTCAGAGGTTGGTACAGAGGTGCTCGGCACGGAGGTGGTTGATGCAGAGGTGCTGTGATCAGAAGTGCTCTGCTCAGAGGTACTTGGCACGGAAGTGGGTGATGCAGAGGTGCTCTGCACAGAGGTGCTCTGGTCTGAGGTGCTCTGCATGGAGGTGGTTGATGCAGAGGTACTTTGCTCAGAAGAGCTCTGCTCAGAGGTGCTCTGCACGGAGGTGATTGATGCTGAGGTACTTTGCTCAGAAGTACTCTGCGCAGAAGTGGATGATACAGAGGTGCTCTGCACAGATGTGCTCTGTGCAGAGGTCTCGGAATTAATGCTCTCCAAAGCAAGCACTCGTGCATTGCCAACCTGGTCTGACGCTGCCGCTCTAGATTTCACACAGTCCTCTGGTTTGAGTATAACAATAAATGCAGACGATTATTACTCTGTTTTCATTAAATTTCGACTGTTCATCGTAACTTCAAGTAAAATTGTACAATTCTTTTTTAGGTTCATGAATGTACTCTCCACACTATGTTAACAAACAACTATTAACTTTTTATTTTAAAAAAATCAATAGGATATGCGTATAATGTTTTCGAATGAAATCATGATTAAACGTAACATTAAGAGTTTATAATACTGAACAGAGTCTTTGTGATAGAAATATGCCTATTGAAAATATCCTGTCAAATCTGGAAATATTCATGAATTCCTGTGTTGAAACCAATGGAAAATATAAAAATGAAATGGATTTTTGTAATACGAGACTGGAGGCCAAAATCTATGACAGGAATTTTATTAAAATAAACTGTGAGAAGACAAAAACACTCTGGGATGTTTACTAAAGTGGAAATGAAAACTTTCCATCATCATCTTAGTCATCGCCATCGATAACTGTATTGTCAATGTCCTGGTAATGGCAGCCACCTCTCTTAACTGAAGGTTTCCCTTCAGGTCCATATCACTTCTATAAAATTTTTTTTTTTTTTTTTTTTGTACCTCTTCCCTCATCCCTCCCTGTTGTTTCAGTTGGTCGTCCGTGTCCAGACGCTCAAACGAGGCATCTAACTCACTTCAAAACCTTACCATCTGTAGCGGGCTACCTTTGTCCCTGCGTACGGCCAGCTCTGTCTAAACTGATAACCAACCTCCCCTGTCCCCACCTTCTCAAATAATATTTGTTTTCATTTCACAATCTAAATCCTCTTATAAGTCTGCCTCATATTTAACAACACGGCCCCTTGTCTGGTCTACTCATCCCAGATTTGATCGTATCCTACTTGTTTTGACATCATCCTTCTTGATGTCCAGGTCTAATTCATATGTTATAATTACTCTTAATTCTATTCAGATTTCTTTCATATCAAGCTTTTGTAAAACTTTACTTTTAACCCTTTCAGCAATACTCACAGGACATTCCCCTTCAGGTGTTTTTTTTTTTTCATTATCACAGTTTTAGATAATACCTTCAACATATTTCTCTGTGGATTACCACCAACATTTCAGATAATGCCCTCAACATATTCCTAAGTAAAGTTTCTTTATCACTAACAATCAAACGCAAACTCTCAAGATACTTTGCAGTCGACAGTCTCCGCTAACATTTATTGCCAAAAATCAACGTATTTTCTGTATATTTCCTTTATCACTTGCGTTTTACCCAAAGCTCTCAGTGTATTTTGATGTAGATTGTCTATACCACTAGCATTATAACTATTCTCATTGCACTTTTCTACAGATTTTAGTCTTCGCTAATATTCAACACTGCCCTCTTCGTGTTCTTCACTAACCTACCAGAAAGGCAAGAAACTCAGGATCCACAAAAGACTTTAAAAAAACCATTATTACCCTGGAGGAACATAATGCATCCTTACCTCCCCAGCCAATGCACTGTCCTGCTTTAGCCAGCTCGTCGTCCAAGAATCGGATCAGAGGATCAAAGTAAGAGATGATGGCTTGTGGATCCATGTCTGGAGATCCACCCAGATCCTTTAAGACGACTGGCCAAGGCTCGGAGAACCCACGCTCGAGCGCGTTCCTGGAAAATGGGACCCAACGCTTTTTACAACGGGAGTAACTGGAATCAATATGGTCCCCGAAGACTAGTCCAAAGCCGCATAGATAATGGACATTGCATTTAAATCATGGAATCATGGAATAATGAAAATTATCTCTCTCTCTCTCTCTCTCTCTCTCTCTCTCTCTCTCTCTCTCTCTCTCTCTATTTTTTTTATCCTTTTATTCTATAGCGGGCGACAGAACAGAAAACTTAATACCCTAATGTATTTCGGACACATCTAAAAATAACCTATTTGTTCTGTAGGAATTTGAGAGAAATTGCAATTTGTCCTGTCTGAGAGCAATCTCAATCTGTTCTGTATGAAGTTTTAATTTGTTCTATGCAAATCTGATAAAAATTTAATCTCTTTTATTCAGACATGAGAAAAGATATTAACCAATTTCATAAGCACAAGAAAAAAATATATCTGTTCTATACACACATGAAAAAGATTTGTCTGTTTTTTATACAACTGAGGAAAGTTGTAATCAGTCACATGCGCACCTGAGTACAGCGCCAGCATCTCTGTTGTTGTAGATGTCACAGTTGTGTAAGGGCCCTTGATGCCCGGCCACCTGGCACAGGTGAGCGTGAAACTGGAACTGCGTGATGAAACTGACGAAGTACCTGAAGGTGAAATAAATTTTTCATTCATTTCTCCCTGTAATAAGAAATCAAGGGAAAGGGCAGGAGATTCGGGAAGGCTAATGACTGGACCGTAAAATAGCTGATGTTTGTGGCTGATACCATGCTAGTTGGTGATAGGGAAGAAAAACTGTGGTCTGGTGAAAAGGTTTGAAGGCTACTGTGAGTGGAGAGTGTTCAAAGGTGAATGCTAGTAAACATAAGACTAGAAGGTGGATTCTTCTGTTTTGCTGACTGCATTTGGATAGACAGCATTGATTATTTTGTAGCAGCAGCTGTTTAGTAATTATCATCATTATTTGCTGTAGCAGTTTTCCAAGCCCTCGTCAAAATCATGGCGAAAATGTCAACCTCCGACGTTGTGTGTTATACCTGATGTATGGAACATTAGCGGGGACGTGGAATTTCGCTCCTGCGTCGAAGAACTCCTCTCCCCTGGAACCTCCTGGAGGAGTGACGCCCTGCAGCTCCTGTCGCAGTTGCCACCAGGCGGCATTCATCTGATCAGTGGGGATGGACCCTTCGAAGACGCCCCAGCGGAATTTGTCGATCAGGTATCCGAAGGGGAGGAAAGCGATCTGGAAAGGAGGGGGAGGAGGAGGAGGAGGAGGAGGAGCAGCGTCAGATGAAAAGAGGTAAAGAAACGTTGCATAAAAGTGAAATTCTAGTATTTATTCAGTTTATTTTATTTATTTATTTATTTATTTACTTTACACGCTAATGTCCTCGACGTTATGACGCCCATTATATTACCTTCTCGAGAGCCATTCTCATGAGGAAGTTAAGGTCCCTCTTTTCATCGTCGGTGTGTTCCGAGGAGGACGATGTCCCTGACTTGACGCCTTCCCCTGGCATTAGGTGAAGCACGTTCTCTAAGTGGCTGGGCGTGGACACCGACAGAGCGATCAGGTCCCCAATGGCTTCGTGGATGCCTGGGTGGGGTAAGACCCAACAGGCAATCGTTTATGTATTTTATTGCTTCATATATTTATATATTGCACAAAGTGTGTGTATATATGTGTATATATCTATATATATATATATATATATATATATATATATATATGTATATATATATATATATTAATTTTACCCTCTTTCAACCTATCTGCTCATTTTTTACCATACGTGGGAGCTATTAAATATGCTGATGGGTGCAGTTACCCCCCCACCCCCACAAGTAATTGCCATTTTGTCATTATCCCTCAGACTCACCTGGGTTGGCTGAGTCTCTGAACACGTGTGGCAGGTTCTTGTATGCCATAAAGTACTCAATGTGGCCCATTTCGTGGTGGACGGTCACGAGGTCCTCCATGTTGACCTCGGTGCACATTTTGATCCTGAAAGACGGCAAAGGGAATGAACACCTTCAGGACAGGGTCACAATGTCCTGCTGAAGAGAGTGGTGTTTTTCACGAGCAAAGACCGACGCAATTTTCTGTCAGGTAGATGGACTACTTATTGTAGCGAACAGACACAGCTTCTACCACCAAAAAGTTAACGTTCCTGCACATGTTATCATTCACAGACACAGCTATCACCAAATAGGTGAAACTCCTACCCGTGTAACCATACAGCTTCTGTTAAACAGGAGAAGTTCCCGCCTTTTTAACATATGACAGAGACAGGTATTACCAAACAGGTAGAAATCTGACCTTTTTAAACATACAACTCTTATCAAACTGGTAAATTCACTGCATATTGAACCTTTAACAGAGATAGCCATTATCAGAGTGATACAAATCCTTCTTGTTTATGAGTTATCAAATAGGCATAGCTCCTGTTACAAAGCGATAAAGTTCCTACGTGGTTGTTATCCGTTAGCAATTAGATCCTGTTCATATTATCAAATTCATATTACCAAATCATTAATCGAATACAGTTCCTGTTCCAAAACAGCTCAGATTTCGACCTAAATTAATTAATCAAACACCGCTCCCTGTGTCAATCAGGATTCTTCCCTGCATTCATTACTCGTGTAAAGTGATCATTACGAAACAGGGGGTACTCCTACCTGTAGTCCTCCCCCTCTGACCCCAGACAGAAATCCTCGGCCGAGGCGTGACACATCATGACCTTGCCCCACTCGGTCTGGTTGACGACGCTCTTGTCCCAGAATGTCTGGGTCATCGGGAATAAACCGATGCTCTCGAAGAAGTCCTCGGCCGATTCGAATATCTGCTGGATGTCCCAGCCCTGGGGACGAAGAAGAGGAAAGAAAAATACGTGATTAAGGGGAAAACCCATGGCGTCTCTGTGGCCTGAGCAGTGAAACTCCCACTCGGTAGTTAGTAGACTTTGATGGGTTGTACCCAGATTTGAATAGGGCAAGGGACTAGCAGCTTGATCCAAGCCGGGTTGCTGGGACCCTGAAAGATAACACCTTCAGGAGCTACCCCTTGTAACAGATAAGGATATATATATATACATATATATATATATATATATATATATATATATATATATATATATATATATATATATATATATATATATATATATATATATATATATATATATATATATATATATATATATATATATATATATATATATATATATATATATATATTATATATATATATATACACACATATACATATACATTCATACACAAAATGTAAGTTTTATATAACTTAGGATAAATACGTTAGCTTAATCAAAATTATAATATTATCAATTATTATTTGTTTCTGACATTTTTTCTTTGAACGAACGGAAAAATTGGGAAAAGGAGAGAGCATCTTACATTCTGCACCATGCTTTCGCTGACGTCGTAGGTGGGAAACTCCGGAAAGGGCATCACGCGGTCAGCGATGTTGACCCAGTCTTGACCCCACATGTTCCCTGGTCGGGGAGATTCGAAATGAAATATTGTCACAACGGACCCGCGGCCTGGAACTCTCTAAAATATCCAGTTACTTCTCGTTACCTCTTGTGATTACTTAATGAGACTGTTGTTGAACTTATTATGTTCACCTTACATCTGTGAAGATTAATTACAATAAAAGAAAAATTATGTCGTTCGTAACGTTTAATTTCTTAAAAATAGACACTAGCACGCACCACACACACACATATATATATATATATATATATATATATATATATATATATATATATATATATATATATATATATATATATATATATATATACAGTATATATATATATATATATATATATATATATATATATATATATATATATATATATATATATATATATATGTATATATATATATTATATATATATATATATATATATATACATATATATATATATATATATATATATATATATATATATATATATATATATATATATATATATATATATATATATATATATATATATATATATATATATATATGTATATATTCATTTATATATATATAAATATAAATATCTACATATATATGTTATTATATTATATACTGTTTTTGTGTGCGTATTTTCATGTATGTTGTTGTTGTTTTTGCATTATTTTCATGTGACCTTCATAAAAGCCATCAACAGTACCTGCCATTAGCATTATCGCCATTTTTAATCAACTTCTTCAAAAATCTGTCAACGATACCTGGTGACTGTGCGATAAAAAAAAATTATTTATCGAAAAACATGATTGATTTATCAAAAATCTGCTCTTGAGAGAAAAACCCCGGTCTTATGACAGATAATCCCACCGCTAAATGGACCACTGTGACCCTCTTATCGGATGTCAGTTTGACCTTTATCGAAACCTAATCACTTTTAATAGATAAGTCAAGTCCGATGTTTAATCACGTCTGAAATCATTGGTTACTCTTATCAGTTGCTCTGAAATGAAGACTGAAGGTTAAGCCTCACAAACAGTACAAACTCGCAGGTATGTAAACACACATACAATATATACATACAATTATATATATATATATATATATATATATATATATATATATATATATATATATGTACATATATATATGTATATATATATGTATGTATGTATAAAAAGGTCACATAGCTGTAAGCTTCATAGTAGCTATCAAGGGGCATCCAGGAAAAGGCGGTACTTATATTAGAACAACAGTTTATTTTGCCGACGGTGTTTCGCAATACCTCATTGCATCTTCAAGGTTAAAATTAGTTAAAAAGAAACTGTTGTTTTAATATATATATATATATATATATATATATATATATATATATATATATATATATATATATATATATATATATATATATATATATATATATATATATATATATATATATATATATTATATATATATATATATATATATATATAAATAATAATCAACACACAATCACGTGTGGAACAGAAATAAATTTCTCACTCACGTCAGGATCGAACCCAGGCCTTTCAGTTGAAAGACGAGACCGCTACCAACCAAACCACACAAGTCATAAAAGAATTTGGAACCTAAGTACCACTGTACCTACTGTAAGGCTTTACCTGGGAAGGCGGACTGCCTTGCATACCAGCGTGTTTTCCCCAACTTCCCGACTCAGCAAAGGTCTTATCATTTCAATTGAATGGCCTGGGTTCGATCCTGATGTGAGTCAGAAATTTATATATAGATATAGATATACATACTGTATATACTGTATATATATATATATATATATATATATATATATATATATATATATATATATATATATATATATATATAGAGATATATATATATATAGAGAGATATATATATATAGAGAGAGAGAGAGATTTAACATTTTAACATTTAGTATTTTTGTTACGCATGACTTATGCATCTGCGTCAAATGCATTTTATGAAACAGTAGGTGGAAGTTAAATAAGCAAGAAATCGCCTACCGAGAATATGGGCAGGCAGGGGTCCCGTCAGGTCTATGTGCTCGGGGTACACGTCTGCCATCTTCCATCGGACCCAAGAGTGCAGTTTTTTGTACAATTCTGCCGATACCTGAAACACGTTAGAGTTTGGATTACTGTTCCTTCCACACCTGAAACTCATTTAAGTTTAAAAGACCACCTGAAACGCATTCAGGTTTGAACTATTGATCTGTAGAGACCCAAATCGTGTTTGAACTTCTATTACCTCGATTCCAAGAACGTATTTGAGTTTGGAATGGCCTCCAGTCGGCTCTTAAACAAGTTTGAGTTTGAATTCCAGTGACACTTAAGGCATGTGTGTGTGTGTGTTACCGTTACTTTGACACCTGAAACGCGTTCGATTCTGAATTATTGCCCCTTCGGCGTTAGAATCATACTTGAAGTTGAATTTATTGTTTCCTCGATACCTGAAACATGTTTCCGTTTGGAATAAGTTCGTCGACGCTTGTAACGTGACCGTTTTTTGAAATATATCCTGTGGACCACTGAAATATGATAGATTGAATAACAGAACATTTTAATGGAAAATCGTTGTGAACGTCATTGTCGCTTCTTCGGAGCGACAGTTGGCGTTTCAGCTGTGGCGTCACCGGTACATACGATCTATCAAGAACGGTCTTTTTTTTAACGCGAATAGAGCAGCTCCAGTGTACTGGATGGCTCATCTTTTTCGCTTAACCTGATTTTTTACCATTTTATTCTTATAGTGAAATGAAGTGACTTCAACCCAGAATCACTTTCTTCTATTTTTATTTATTTATTTGATCATTTATTTATTCACTTCTCATTTATTTTTTGGAAGTGACAGGATTTATCTGTCTCAGATAATAACCAAAGAAACCTGATGTTCAAATATAAAAGAATATCTTACTTCAGAAGACTGGAGAAAAAGTCATGGACTGAATTAGCATTTTCAAAGAAATGACCAAAAAGGATTACGTTATTTAGAAATGTTAATCCATTTCAGAAAATCAGACTGTATGTTTATGATCAACAGCACGAAAGTTCAGTCTTCAAAGAGTAAGTCTCAGTCTTGACCTACGAAGACATCTGAGTGTGACTCGGAGCAGCCAGCAAGTGTTGCAAGGACTTTTCTCCTTTTGCATTTTAATACTTTTTTATCTATTTATCCATTTATTAATTAGTTTTTTAATAAGTGGGATGTCTTCTTTATGCATTTCCCTTTACCTCCTCCTATTTCTTCCTAATGAACACCATATTCTTTGGAAGTTTGAATTTCAAATCAATGGCCTCTGTGGGCTTGTTCCATATGAATAGGTTTCATCTTCTGAATGATATTAATAATAATAACTGGCATAAAAAATGTTGGAGTGTGAGTCTCTGTATTCAGTGACGCTAGTGGCTGATTTCAATTACGTCAGAAAATATGAATCTAATAAAGAGCAGTGAAGAACTGAAGCCAAGTGTGAAGTTGATCACTCTTGAAAATGATAAATCCGGTGACGTCACTACCGCTATGGGTATACTATAACCCGCTAAAAGGGGACCCTATGAAGTTTAAAAATAAAACGCTAGCCTAAATATGCAAGTGAAATCGTGGAAAATGCAAGCGCACCCAACGCATCTAGATGGGAAATGAAACCCAATAAATCGAAAGCGTAACGGCGAAATGGGAAGTGAAATGCAATGCCGTAATATGAAATGCAGTTCTCGAGTATTCGCTAAATCGAAATAGGCGTTCGGGTTCTCTACGCTGAAAGTATGTAGGACTTTCACCACGTTATTGATTTGTCAATTAAAAAAAATTCATAAAACTAGATAAAGTTTCAGGGGATGGCGTCAGTAGCTATAAGTGAATTAAAATGGGCATTGGGACCTGTCCCCCGACTGGCTATCGGCCTAAGAAACAGGAGATCAGCGCCTGCCCTATGAACCTACAGAGGGCCAAAAATCTGTTTCTTCATTTAAAAAAAAAAAAAGACAAACTTCATCGATTTCCTAGCATTAACAATAATAAAGAATCACGAAAATGGAAAGAGGCGACTGTTGAATAATAAATTCCATCTTACCTTCTGCCAGACTTGGTCTGTCATAGCCTGGAACTGATCCTGGCTGAGAGGGCTGGCGACCTGGAAGGCAGCGGCTTCCCGCTCATCAACGGTGTAGCTGTTCAGCCAGTACTCGCTCGTATCGCGGAAACCTGCCAACAAGCAGATGATATGTAAGCCCTAGACAGACTACCCTCGTCTCTTTATATATATATATATATATATATATATATATATATATATATATATATATATATATATATATATATATATATATATATATATATATATATATATATATATATATATATATATATATATATATATATATATATATATATATATATATATATAATTTACACAACTACAACCCATAGGAGAAAAGATGGTTCAGAGAGCTTTCAGGTGGTCTGGTCATATGGAGATATTAGGAAAGGTTAGGCTGCTGAAAAGAACTTTTGAGGGGAAGGGGTAACAGAAGAGGGAAACTTAGAAAATGCAAAATTCATGGGATAGGGGAGGTAATGGAACGGAAATGCCTTCGTATCCCGAAAATGGTAGCTAGAGAGTCATTTCCCTCGCTAAGTGTCCTGGAAAGAGAATGGTTACCATCCTCATCCTAGCACTTAGAGAAAAAAATGTTTAGTCAGTTCCAAACAAGTTTGATACTAATAATGTATCCACCAGAACTCACCATCGAGAGCTGCCGCTTTATTTGAAAGCTCTACGAACTGGATGAAATCCTCCCTCATCAGCTTCCCACTCACTTCGCGCCACTGGTCCCAGACATAACGAAGCTCCTCCCAGTCCTCAGAGGTCGCCATGATGAGCTCAATGTCTGTTGAAAATTTCGAGGAAAAGAAGAAGAAGAAGAAGAAGAAGAAGAAGAAGAAGAAGAAGAAGAAGAAGAAGAGAGAGAGAGAGAGAGAGAGAGAGAGAGAGAGAGATTATTTTAAGAAAAAAGAAGAGAGAGGATGAGAGGATTTCAAAACAGGAAGAAGATTAAAAGACAATAAAAGAGATAGAGAAATTTTTAAAAACAAGAAAAGAAAGAGCGAGAGGATTTCAAGATCAGAGAGAGAGAGAGAGAGAGAGAGAGAGAGAGAGAGAGAGAGAGAGAGAGAGAGAGATTTATTAGTTTCGGCAGAGAGCATTAGACCTGTATTAACGTTCCTTTTTAAAAATTAAATAACTGATTCATGACATCCATAATACTTTGAGAGTAACTGTATGAAAAACCTTCAGGCGAAAATTAAAATAATATTTCAGAAAATCTCCCCTGAGTCCTTTCGTCTAGGCATTCGTGGTCAATAAAAGTTTGGCGGTTTAAGAAATTTTTGTATAACAATAACCTACCATACTATTGATGATGATGATGATGATTGTGGTTATTATTATTATTATTAATTATTTCGAATGGAAACTTTATTCTTAAGCGACAGGAAGCAATTGAAGTTATTTTAAGTTAAGGTGATCAGCTACCTATGTGGGACGAGACTAAAGGAAATGAAAGAAAAGTATGAGGCAGGAATCCGTACAGATGGACCCAGTGAGACTGCATAGATCAGCCAGGTACTGCCTACGCACGATGTGTCAGACTCATTGTCAGTGGTTGGAATTGGAACTGGAATATGAAAATTTAGGTCAAAGGTCATTCAGCTCTGGAAATAACGTTGAATCAATTCTCAGAAGAGGGCGGTAAGTAAGAGGGATGAAAGAGAATATGAACGGAGGTACTGAAAAGGAATGGAAGGGGTTGCAGTTAGGGGATGAAGGGACGCTGCAAACAGCCTCCGGTAATGCTTATGCTGAACCGCGCGAGGTTAAGTACACCTTACTTTAACCAGACCAATGAGCTGATTAACAGCTCTCCTAGGGCTGGCCCGAAGGATTAGATCTATTCTACGTGGCTAAGAACCAACTGGTTACCTAGCAACGGGACCTACAGCTTATTGTGGAATCCGAACCACATTATAGCGAGAAATTAATTTCTATCACCAGAAATAAATTCCTCTAATTCCTCATTGGCCGGTCGGAGAATCGAACAGCTGGGCCAGTAGAGTGCTAGCTGAGAACGGTACCCACCCGTCCAATGAGGAACTACCGGTCGCTGTGCACTAACGGCATTACCCCTCTACTGGACTTTGTAAATGGTGCCCCACCTCCCTTCTCCCAACAACCCACATCAAGCAAAGATGTCATGAAATCTGAAATTAATTCGGTGTCAAAACCGTTGCTGCGTTACCCCATCATTATACAGGAACCAGTCGGTTGATGTGGACTGGAAAAATTGAGGCTTTTACCTGGCTCCAACGTGAGTCCACACTGGGTTGGGTCGTGGTAGTCGCAGATGGTCGCTGTGCTGTATATATTCTCCATCTTGGACTGGTGGTCTTTATACTACGTTTTCCGGAAGAGAATGAAAGTGAATTAAATGACATTTGCCTCAGATCTGGAGCCGCGCTGACCGCGGCGTTTGTGAGGCCTCATCTTAGGAACAAAATTTTGATGCTTCTTACTAGATTGCATTGCCTCTTTTCCGTCATGAAGAACAACTGGAAGACTTCTTAATATGACAAAGGAATTTATATGCTATCATGAAGAATAGAATTTTCATGAGAGGCGTTTTACGGTTCTTCAAGTCTACAAAATGCGGCTTGGGTTCATTTTTATGTAAAAGAGATTTCCATTTCTTAAAAAAAATAGAGCAGCAAAATACAGGGAAACATTTCAACCGTCTCACCTTAGTCAGGTCATCGACACCGAGGGCTCCGGGGCCCTTTTTTGAGAGGAACCTAAACCGTCGGTAGAGGTCGACGCTTTCAAATCCGCTGTAGTCGAATTTGGAAGAGTTGACGGCGGCCTCGCCTTTGAAGTCGAGGTATCTCACTGCGGCCTTGTTCTGTCGGGGAGAGAGTGTGGGCGATTTAGAATTATGATGATTATTTTTATTCAGTGTGGTGACAATATAAAGCACACTATTTTGAACCATTATTTATATCACTGAACGTTTTCAGACGTGAAATATGTTATTTTAAACAATTATTATTATTATTATTATTATTATTATTATTATTATTATTATTATTATTATTATTATTAAGATATTCATATTGAGTATTCCACTTTATTATAATCATATTATTATTATTATTATTATTATTATTATTATTATTATTATTATTATTATTATTATTATTAAGATATTCATATTGAGTATTCCACTTTATCATAATCATCTCAGACTGTCGCTCGATGGACCGGAGTTCAATTCCCGCGGCCGGCTGATGAAGAGTTAGAGGAATGTATTTCTGGTGATAGAAATTCATTTCTCACTATAATGTGGTTCGGATTCCACAATAAGCTGTAGGTCCCGTTGCTAAGTAACCAGTTGGTTCTTAGCCACGTAAAATAAGTCTAATCCTTCGGGCCAGCCCTAGGAGAGCTGTTAATCAGCTCAGTGGTCTGGTAAAACTAAGGTATACCTACTTTCATTATTATTCATAACACGTAGATATTCATACTAAACAATCTTAAAAGATTGTTTAGCATGACTAGAACGTCACTTCCATGATTACTGAAAATGACTGAAGCATACTAGCAATGGAACCTGAATAACTTAGCAGTCAGACATGGAGGTAAGAAAAACCAAGGAAATTGTGTATGACTCTCCAGACTAAATAAAAATGTTTCTTTGACGCCATAAAAAACGCAAAGACGTTTTGAAGGCTCATTCGCTTTGCGTTGGAAAGATTTATGATGAAAGTCACCAGTTTTTTTGCATTGTAGCTGGGCCACTGACCTTTTTTCCTGATCTTTATAGATATATTTTAAACTGAAAGCTTTGGCTTTCCAAAACAGAATGCCATTCGCCCCATCATGCAAGATAGTCTCTTAGTACTAATGTCACCTCTCTAACCAGCATGGGTTCGAATCCCACAAGAAGAAGAGAATCTCCTCATTCATTTCCTTTCGAATTTCAAGGTCTTCAATGAAAAGCGTATCCAACGATATTAGAAAGAAAATACATCAATTAAGAGTTATATGGTTGAGTCTATTACACCATATATGTTTACAAGCCTCGTTCTTTATGACACGTTTTCAAAAAATTTTTCTCGCTCGTGCTGGAGATTGTTATCATACTAATCATCCTCGTTAGAATGTAATTGTTGTATTTATCAGATTCATCAAAATTATTATGAGTTTCTAATCAGCAGACACACATTGCAGCACACGTCTTCCATCAACTCAACGTAGAGGAAAACTACCTGACTGAAACGAAATTTGCAGGTGTTACATTTATTTATCATCTTTAAACACTTGTTTCATTTGAGCGTGTTTAACCAGACAGGCGTTACACTCGTCACGGTCTGTCTCTCTGTCCTACATGCAGACCTATCAGATATTTAGGATTATCCTACTCTTACGAGAAAAACGTCATCGTCCCTTTACTGAATTTTTCATTATCATTTCTGTTAGGCTCAAGTGTTTGGTCGAGGTAGTGTGCG
>NC_089749.1:42960738-43053238 GCF_040412425.1 Macrobrachium rosenbergii | reverse complement strand
GCCGCCCTTCTCTCAATGAGGAAAGTTGAGTATAGCAAAAAAAAAAAAAAGTCTATGGAAAGAGAATGGTAGACATATGTTGACAAAGACATTGAGCGAATATGTATCCACCTACGCGTCATCTCCGAGGTGCTAGTACTAAACATAGCGGAAGCTAATTGGGACGACGTGTTTAGTAGCCTACTAAACCATCGGGGATCAAAGATATCGTTTATTAATATATATAGAAATTGTGCTATGTAATACTTTGATCCCCGAGGGGCTAGTACTTAAACACGGCGTCCCATTGAGCTTCCGCCATGTTTAGTACTAGCACCTCGGAGGTGACGCGCAGGTGGATACATACCGGGTAAAAACCGACATTAAATGATTCGGAATTATTGTGAGGAAGGAACATACTGCAGAGAGAGAGAGAGAGAGAGAGAGAGAGAGAGAGAGAGAGAGAGAGAGAATGTTGGGTAGGTGGTTTAAGAGCGACTCCACCAAGATTAATATTTTGCCACGGCTTAGCGTTAATACGGGGGTGGGGGTGGTATGGGGGTAAGGATGTGGGTATGTGTGCCGGGGAGTTCACTGCGGTACTCATGAGCTTCCTTCGTAGTTATTTGAAGCGGTTAATGTTTAAGAAATTTTCAGCAGAAGGGTTCTGATTCAGCAGTTGAAGCATGATTGTGGGGATGAATATTATTTTTTTCCCCAGGTCTATCCATCTATCTATCTATCTATCTATCTATCTATCTATCTATCTATCTATATATATATATATATATATATATATATATATATATATATATATATATATATATATATATATATATAACTGTTTATTCGTCAGTTTGAAATTTTATGTTCATTACAGACCCTAAAAGAAGTAAAAAAAAAAAACCTAATAGGTTACAAGCAGTAATGCAGTTAATATAAATCTATAAACACAGGCATTAACACTTTGAACCCACTTTTAAAAGTTATGAGTTGTAAACAGGAAGTGTAGCCTGGTTGTCATACCTCTCCGTCTAGTCTGTGGAAGCTTTTATAGCTTTCATGGTCGTTTTATTTAGCTCTATATGGATGTTTGCACATTTTGGATAATAATAATAGTGATATGCCTTAACGAAAATGTCAGTATGTTTATTTATATATAATTGTGCAATAAGAAACCGAAGTACTTAATGATATTCAAAAGCAAATCTTGGACATCATTACATATGCTATCGAGGATGCTGAAGAAGCCGCGCTCACGAAACTCGACAGTTTTCTCTAGTCCTTCATTCCGCTCACTTCTAGAAAGTGAGTTGTTTCCCCTACAGTGAGCGTTTTGCATTTTCTGAATCGACTAAGCTTTCTGTTTTTAAGAACAGGTTCACCTTAGCTAATGAAGGGATGTCTCTGAGCACGTGCTATAGACCTGAGCGAACGAAGGCTGTTTTTCAGTTTGTTCGGAAGGTATCCTCAAAAATTGTCGATGGCCTTCGATGAAGCTTCGTGGAGGGGTGGGCTAAGGTCCAGGGAAGAGTTAGCTACATCTTCAGATCATTTCGGATTCAGATGCGGATCCAGGATTGAAGTCTTTGTGCTTGGGTGTTGATTCGGGGAGCCTCGCCCGTCTCGTTCGCGCATACACAAAGGACTCCTACCAGAAGAAGACCCTTTATCTCTAATATCTGCTCACCACAACTTCATTTCTTCCCCAAAGAAAGTTTTATCTCCTAAGGACTTATCTGGTTAAGGATTCAGATGTTAAAAATGAACGATGTATCTTATCTGGGCACCGATATCGGTGGAGTGTTAATCATACCAGTGCCCTTCTTGGCAAATAAAGGTGGACAAAATAGTTTTTTTTATATAAGTCATCTATATTTATATTTATTTAATTTGTCAGGCATTCACATCATTTCTGCGATTCAGTATTTCATGGAAAAGAAAGTTCGGTAAATATGATTTTATATGTTTACGTCAGTTATTTTATTTTATCGATGGACATTTGATTGCCTCAAGCTGTTGCCCAGATTAGCGTAACCTGTTCTTTGTATCGATTTTTAGTAACAAATACAAAAATGATGACTAATTAATATAAGAGAATGTTTAAGAAGCAATTCTGGTAACTCCTCTCAATCTTTCCTACGGATATTAAAAGTGCACCAATTTCTCCTCACTTTTTGGGCAGCATTGACGTCCTGGTACCTAAATTGTTCGTAATGATTAAGATATGCGGCCGGTGGAAATCGACGGCTCAGATGCGCTTGAAATGGACTCGATGTATATTGGAAAGAAAATTGGAAGCGAGCCATTCGCTGGTCTCAGCATTTACAGGAGAGCAAAATTTTTGTTCCATTTGAATGTAGTTAGTGACACTTTGGAACTTTCGTTCCATCATCATGTCTTATTGCTTTATTCAAAGTCAAAGTCTGGAAATAATAAGTAGGGTATGAAAATGACAAATAACAAGGAAACCCCTGTATGTCTACATTAGTTCATGCGCAAATGTCGCCATTGTACATCTGCTAATTAAGAAGCAACGCCGTTATTAACAGATTCCAGTAACCCTTATCGGCTAAACGATAGTCTCAAGAGCAAAATCTCGTTGATTACTGCGTTAGGTAAAAGGTATTCTGAGCACACCACCATCTGCCACCTGTCTGGATTGTTTCTAAGCAGATTTTTTTTAGTGTCTATACATTTAATGACTTATGATTATAATAATTATTATTTGTTCTTTATCTGCTATATGTATGTAATAAAATTGCAGTTATATATCGTTTTTAAGACATTTGTTCGCCCTATAAAGTTCATGATTATTGGCCTAACTTGTGTATCTTAAATACTTAAGTGCTTTATTATTATTATTATTATTATTATTATTATTATTATTATTATTATTAATAACTTGGTGATCAATCTCCTAAAAAGAAATTGAATATAATAGCCTCAACAGTGAATTCTCTTCCTGGTTATAAGTCGACTGTTATTGGTTGCAGCTGGCGACGAGGGAAAGAGAAAGGCCAAAAAATAAGAAGCGTAAGTGGTCAGTTCTTCGTCAAAATTCAACAACCTGTGGTTGAAAAAGGAGGTCGCCGACGCTGTAATGCTCACCCCGGAAGGGTGCTCATTAGAATATCTGTGATCAAACGTCCAAAGGTAAAGGGAGAAATTTGAATATAATGATAATAATAATAATAATAATAATAATAATAATAATAATAATAATAATAATGATTATTAACAATAATAATAATAATAATTATTATTATTATTATTATTATTATTATTATTATTATTATTATTATTATTTCAGCTCAAGGTCATATACGGAATATACAAAGAGTCAATACACACAGTCTGGATAGGATACATGAGACAACCTGATCAAAAATGATAATCGGCAATATCCAAATGGTATATATTCATTAATGGTAAGGACAGTAATAATACTGAGAATAATAGTAAACAAAATATTACAAATGATAAAAGAAAAGCAGATTGCATACAATTAATTTCAAAATGATAGCCCAACACTCACACAGAAGATTGTGCTCTGTATTCATGCTTTGCAAATTATAGGTCCAAACATTAGCGAAAGAAAGGGATGATTAAGATCGTTTTGGGTTCGAATTGTTTCATTCCTTTTTATTATCTAGTGTTGACGTATTTGCCTTCTTGGGAAGACGTTTCTCAAAGGTTGGTAATTATCGAACAAATAATCTCGACGATAATATCTTATAATTATCAAACACCTCTCTCCCCCCCTAAATTCTTCAACGCAATGAAAGTGGAAGATTTCATTATCAAAGCATTACTTCCAGATTTACGTAATTAGATCAGCAGATGATAGATTATATATTTCAGATAATGTGTGTTACATCACAAAAGATTAAAGTTTTACCCCAACGAACGTCTTTTACTGAGGACGACTGCCACAAAAGATAAAATTAGATTATGATTGCTGATTAGGCACATGAAGGAGCGATAAATCTAATCTGTTTATGTTAATTAAAAATGTGAAGAGAAAACATAACACTTAAAATAGCACCAGGCTAATGTACTTCAGTTTGTTCTTTTATTCTGCGGAAGGCCAAATGGGAAATAATGACCGTGTGGATATTCATTTATAAACTGACACTGTTTCACAAACGTACTCAAATACAAACATTTTTCGTTAGGAGGATCTGGAGAATTGTGCCAGCCCCCGATTTCCAGTAAATACTGAAGGATGATTTTACTAGCCCAATGCCTTCGTTAGGGTATGTCTACAAGCCCCATGCCCTCGTTAGGATGTATTTCATGCACTCGTTTGGATATGTTTACTAGCCCCATGCCCTTGTTACGGTGTGTCTGCAAGACCCATGCCCTTGTTGGGATGTAACTGCTAGCCCTTGCCCTCGTTAGAATGTGTTTACTAGTCACATGCCCTCGTTAGGATGTGTTTACGGGTCACATGCCCTCATTAGGATGTGTTTACTAGGTACATGCCGTTCTTATGGTGTGTTTACTAGCCCCATGACCTCGTTAGGATGTATTTACTAGGCTCATGCCCTCATTAGGATGTGTTTTACTAGCCCCATGCCCTCGTTAGGATGTGTTTACTAGAGGCCCATTCCTCCTTATGATGTGTTTACTAGCCCTCGCCCTCGTTAGGAGTTATTTACTAGGCTCATGCCCTCATTTGGATGTGTTTACTAGCTCCATGCCCTCGTTAGAATGTGTTTACTAGCCCCATGCCCTCGGTAGGGTGTGTCTGCAAGCCCCATGCCCTCGTTAGAATGTATTTACTAGCCCTTGCCTTCGTTAGGATATGTCTGCAAGCCCCATGCCCTCGTTAGGATGTATTTACTATCCCCATGCCCTCGTTAGGATGTATTTACTAGCCCCATTGCCCTCGTTAGGATATGTTTGCTAGCTCCATGCCCTCGTCAGGCTGTTTACTAGCCCCATGCCCTCGTTAGAATGTGTTCACTAGCCCCATGCACTCGTTAGGATGTATTTAATAGCCCCATACCCTCATTAGGATGTGTTTACTAGCCCATGCCCTCGTTAGGATATGTTTACTAGCCCTATGCCCTCGTCAGGCTGTGTTTACTAGCCCCATGCCCTCGTTAGGATGTGTTTACTAGCCCCATGCACTCGTTAGGATGTGTTTACTATCCCCAATCCCTCGTTAGGATGTGTCTGCAAGCCCCATGCCCTAGTTAGGATGTATTTACCAGCCCATGCACTCGTTAGGCTTTGTTTATTCGCCCTTGTCCTCGTTTGGATGTGTTTACTAGCCCCATGACCTCGTTAAGGTTTGCTGCAAGACCCATGCCCTCGTTAGAATGTATTTGCTAGACGTTGCCGTCGTTAGAATGTGTTTACTAGTCACATGACCTCGTTAGGATGTGTTTACTAGTCATATGCCCTCGTTAGGATGTGTTTACTAGCTCCATGCCTCGTTAGGATGTGTTTACTAGCTCTTGCCCTCGTTAGGATGTGTTTACTAGACCCATGCACTTGTCAGGATGTGTTTATTAGCCCCATGAATCGTTAGGGTGTGTCTGCAAGTCCCATGCCTTCGTTAGGATATATTTACTAGCTCCATATCCTCGTTAGGATGTATTTACTTACCACATGCCCTCGTTAGGATGTGTTTACTAGCTCCATGCCCTCGTTCGGATGTGTTTACTAGTTCCATGCCCTTGTTAGGATGTATTTACTAGCCCATGCCTTCTTCAGGATGTTTACTAGTTCCATGGCCTCGTTAGGATGTGCTTACTAACCCCATGCCCTCGTTAGGATATGTCTGCAAGACCCATGCTCTCTTTAAGATGTATTTACTAGCCCTTGCCCTCTTTAGTATATGTTTACTAGCCCTTGCCCTCGTTAGGATGTATTTGCTAGCCCCTTGCACTCGTTAGGATGTATTTACTAGCCCCTTGCCCTCGTTAGGATGTATTTACTAGCCCCATGCCCTCGTTAGGATGTATTTACTAGCCCCTTGCCCTCGTTAGGATGTATTTACTAGCCCCTTGCCCTCGTTAGGATGTATTTACTAGCCATGCCCTCGTTAGGATGGGTTTACTAGGTCCATGCTCTCGTTAGGATGTATCTACTAGCCCCATGCCCTCGTTAGGATGTATTTACTAGCCCCATACCCTCATTAAGATGTGTCTACTTGCCCCATGCCCTTGTCCACCTGGGCTATGTCCCACTACAGTTGGCTGAATTCTAAGTACGTAATTCACTGCCTTAGGTTAGCGAGTGACATTATTGACAATAATCGGAGAAACGGTTTGATGTTTAATATATATATATATATATGGGTTTGTGTATGTACAGTATATGTATATATGAGTGTGCTTGTGTGTTTGTGTATGTATGCATGTATGTATATATGTCCATTGTATAAACATTGTGAAATCACAAAAACTTACTAGCGCAAATACACAAGAAAAAATTCGCTGGAAAACCAATCAAATACAACACCTAGCGCAGTACGGCAACGTGATAGTAATATCTGACTAAGCACATTCCATGACGTTCATGATAAGTCAACAAAATATAAAATATGAAATCTCTAAAACATTGCTTCAGCTCGGTATGACGCCATCCCTTATTGCGTTGATTGTGAACAACCTCTTTTATCAAATTCGATACGTGACCAGTTGAAGTAAATGATAAATACACCAAAATTATAAATAAACAGATAAGTAAACTTAAGGCCAATTTCATACATTATGAATTACAACGATGGTAAAGGGAAAACTACCGAATAGTCTGCAACTGACACAAAAAAGTTAAAGCACCAAATAATAAAGTTAATCTACTACGCGATATCAAACCGTGTTAGATGTCGAAGCTAACTGCACTGCGTGGCAAATGTAAGAAATTTGTTGCGTCATTCTTTATATATATATATATAATATATATATATATATATATATATATATATATATATATATATATATATATATATATATATATATATTATATATATATATATAAAAGAATGACGCAACAAATTTCTTACATTTTGCCACGCAGTGCAGTTAGCTTCGACATCTAACACGGTTTGATATCGCGTAGTAGATTAAGCAGGGTGCTTTTAACTTTTTTTGTGTCAGTTGCAGACTATTCGGTAGTTTTCCCTTTACCATCGTTGTAATTCATAATGTATGAAATTGGCCTTAAGTTATACACATGTGCATAGTCTTATCTTTAAAGACAAATGAAAAGGAAGAAAGGAGAGAATCATCAGAGAGGACAGGCGGAGGCGATGTGCACAAGAGGACGAAATCAGAAGAAATAAGCAATAAATTATTGCATTGCCTGAGCTTCATGTTTTGCACTTACAGCCGCGACCCGTAGGGGGCTAGTGTCGCCAGTGCACCTTACACGGTGCACTGTGGGCATTACTTAAGGTTCTTTTGCGGCGTCCCTTCGGCCCCCTAGCTGCAACCCCTTTCATTCCTTTTACTGTACCTCCATTCATATTCTCTTCCATCATGTTATCCACCCTCTCCCAACGCTTGTTGCATAGTGCAACTGCGAGGTTTTCCTCCTGTTACACCTTTCAAGCCCTTCTATTCTCAATTTCCCTTTCAGCACTGAATGACCTCATAGGTCACAGTGCTCGGCCTTTGGCCTAAATTCTATATTCCATTCCATACTTACAGCCGCGGCTTCTTTATCAGCGTCCGTGACGTCGACCATGTAGTCCCATCTCGCCAGCGTCTCCAAATTGCACTCGTGAGAATATCTGAAGAAAAGGAAGAAGAGTCATTCTGAAAAGACCAAACTGCGACCAGATACGAGATATAGTTTTATATAAAAGAACGGTTGATGAAAGTGATTTGGAACTGAGCAGCTAATGACTCAAAACAAAAACAGTCGAATTAGAGCATGTGCTCAGTAAAGATTGAGAGCCATCTGGAGGCTGATCCTACTAAAAAAAATTTCAGCATTTTTCTTGGGCCCATTTCACCACAATCCGTCAAATTCATTTCGTTAAATTCCATTCACCACCTCGCCAGACATCTTTCGAACAGATATAAATTCTCTCCAGCCTCGCTACCTATGTAAAAAATTACTTATGAATTGAATTTATGCAGCTCTTTTAAGTTTTTTACTCTGATAATCTCACAATATCCATACTTACGATGGCAGCTCTGTGTAGACGTGCGCAGAATCTGTCCGTATTTCGACTAGGTATCTACTGTATCTACATATCTATAAACAGTATACTTCATTATTAAGCTGTTTTCCCTCACAGGATGAGGCTACCACATCTTACTTCAACTGAGTTATACTTGAACGGCCTGCGCAGAACTTGCATAATATCAGCAGTTTCACATCCCAACACTGAAAGCCTAATTGCAATATGTCACACACACACTGCTCCATTTCCCTCTACCTTAGGCTCCTTAGCCGCACTCTCTCACTTCCTAACCTTGGCAAGAGAGTATGAGTGAAAGACGGGGTAATTTACACAGATGTTCATATATATATATATATATATATATATATATATATATATATATATATATATATATATATATATATATATATGTTATAGTTATTTATATGTATATGTGTGGCTTGTAAGTTGGACATGACAGGAGCCATTGGTTCGATTCTTCTCCTAGACTCATAAGAACCAAAACTTTTGTAGAAAAATTATTTAAAAATTTGTCAAGCCTCTTGTGTTTTCTGTGCCATTCGTTACCTTGTAACGCCCAGTTATCATCTGAAAATGCTCAGTTGCCCTCCAAATCATAGTCGTCCCCTGATAACGCACAAACAACATTTTGAAATTACTTTCTCCCACTGTCGTGTTCTGATGTTTTTTTTCAGTTAATGAACCCGTGTGACCTTAAACTTAATTGGATATCTCAAATAAAGAATCTCCCTCTACATCTCTATAAGTCTAGGCTGCGTCGGTTTTTCGTCACTAGCCTTCACCTCGCAATCCTTCATCTCAACCTGGCTTGAATGCTGTCTTGGATTCACTTAAGCTTAAAAGGATGGCTAAAACACTTTGCAATTTTTACTGATGTTGCTTTGGACATTGTCCCTAAGACTTGCAGGCTGATGCCACTCCTACTAGTATATGTCGCACCATTCAGTCCCTTTTGTTCTTTATCATTCATTAATTTTTTTCTATAGATATTACGCATTGCTTTAATATTCCTGTTGTTGGTTACTTTCCATTTGTGTTCCTCGTTGCTTTTCGGTTGTTATCGTTCGTTACTTTTCCTTTTCTATTGCTATTGCCCAGTGCCTTTTCTTTGAAACTGCTTCTTTTTTATTTACTGCTATAGCTGTAAGCACTAGAAGCGAGCGTCGTTTCTCGTCAAAATCGCACGCGTTGGGCTCAATTGACAGAATCAAGAGTCGACCCTTATCGTGAGTCTGTCATCTCGTGTTAAAATATTGAATTTCCATCCTTCATCTGTGTTACCATCAGAGGAGATCAGACCACTCACAGCATCGCTGCGCTTCTCCTACGCCCCTCGTCTCTTCACAGAGACCAAGCAGGTTCAAGGCGCTGTGTCTGCCCAGTGCAGAGAAAGCTTATTCTTCGTCTTACACGGTTTACTCGTCTCTTTATTACTTTACAATTAGATATCAGGCAATCATCTTCTTTTCCTTCGCTTCACCAGTCTCAGTACTTCAGTGTCCACCCACTCCCCTCTTTTATTCCTTCTCCTTTCGTCTTCGCATTTGTGTCACGCGTCTTCCTACGGCCCTAACAACCTAAACCGCTTAGACTTCCCGTCTGACCTCGCTCCTGTGCTTTTAATCCTGATGAAGCATGAAAATTCTAATAGATTGTCTTTGTATACCATTATGAATTACCGGAACTAACCAACAAAGAAATATATATGCATACACACACACATGCCAGGTTCTTCGTAAATTTTTAATTACACTCAATTCTTCCTTGAACTCATATTTTAGTGTTTGGTTTCTTTTAAAAATCTGTGACTTTTCGCAGAGTTCTTTCTTGTGTCATTGAACGTACCCCTGATTTTTTCCATGTGCTCCTTGTATCCAATGTCTTCATTAATTCCATTTCGTTGATTGATTCCTGAAGCCATTTTTGTTAATCCCTAGCTTAATGCCCATTCATTCACAGCTTTCTTGCCATAAAACCAATTCCTTCACAGATTCCTTACCTGTCGTCCAATTCCTTTATAGATTTCTTACCTGGCGTCCAGTTCATTCTCAGCTTTCTTGCCATAAAGCCAATTCCTTCACAGATTCCTTACCTGGCGTCCAATTCCTTCACAGATTCCTTACCTGACGTCCAATTCCTTCATAGTTTCCTTACTTAATGTTAAATTCCTTCATAGATGCCTTACCTAACGTCCAGTTCCTTCATAAATTCCTCTGCTTCGCGTTCATCGTGAATCTTGTATTTTCGCGGCCCCGCCGCCCCCAGACTCGCTAGAAAGAGCGACCCCAGCAGAGCCAGGGTCAGTCTTTGGTTAGGCCACAACAACTTCATGCCCGCACACTTGGCTGCCACCTGCGCGACTGAAGAAAAGCAAACCCCAAATAGCTGGTGTTTCGGGGACCAAACGTCGAATTCGTAGTTGATAAGGAAATTGATTAAAAAAAAAAAGAGCACGATCACTTATCGAAAAATCACTTCACTCCGCCAATCATGGGAGGTTTAGTCCATCGCTACTGGCTCTGGCACCCTCCTCCCCTCCTACCCTTCCGTCCCAGTGATGACAAGGTACTCCACCACCTCTGATACTGATATCAAGGGCTTATTTATTAATATGAGTAACTGGTGTCACAACCCGTGCTATCAAGGAACCTGAGTCCGTGACACATTGAGTAATGTGTTTTGTGTGTTCTGTCATCCGTGGGCACTTACCTGGCTGGTAGAAGATAAGACAACCAACGTGTAATTCAAGTTTTCGGTCTCAAATCAAAGTCGAGAGCTGATAAAGACCCCAGGTGACATTTCGAAGTGAAATTCATTGCCATTGCACCGTTGCAACTTACAGAAGATGATATCACACGTGTATTCATATTCGATACTTCCTTTAAGGATAATATTAAAAGCATTTTATGTGGAAGTGGAATGCGCCGTTTTAGTTGTATCACAGTTGATACACTCGAAGTAACATGAAAGGCGTTTTAGGAAGACTGGGAGACTGCAAAACGCTATCAACCGATCGGAGAAAAACGAAAAGTCAGATTAAAAACGGAAACAACATTCATGATGATGATGATGATGCAAACGGCTCTTGCGAAATTTGAAAATCCAGGTTAGTGACTGCGGTAAATGCCTGCTTTTTAACAGAGCCCTAATCGGTGCACGGAGCTCCACGTGCCCAACGATCTCCATAATTCGGAGTACCTCAATAAAGCTGCAAAGATGAATGTCAGGAAGATCCCAAACAGTCGCTTTGCTACAGCTTCGAAAATCAACGGGTGGTTTTCGGGAATTTTCACCATTTTCGTGCTGCCAGTTTTGGCAGTGAAGGGTTGGGTCTTTTTCTAGATAGCCAGGAGATAGAAAGATCTTAAGTAAAAAATTCCTTATCAGATAAAGATGTGAACGTTAAAATAGATCATTGTCGTCTTAAAATGGAGCAGTGTTAAAAAGCAAAGCACTAAACAAAAGCACGAAATAAAAATATGAGGATACAAAGTCATATAGGACCCTATACTGATAAAACCTTGACTTCACGATACAGTGATGTGCTGAGAGCAAAAGATGAGATAAAGGAACCATTTACAGAATGTTGACTATTTCCAACGCCTCTTAATTGCTCCCATTATCTCAAATGAAGCAGCGGCGCTCTTGCCTAATCGGGCCGAACATATCCAAGGCTAAAGAAGATTGCTTAACTCTGGTTACTTAACTCTCCAACCAGTCCAGAACTTCCATGAATAATGAGTTGGCTGATGATAACAGTAATGGAATCATCATCATAATAATAATAACTGAACATGGTGATGTCAGTAATTGTAATGATAATAATACCAGTAATGATCATGATGGTAAAAGCAAAATTTAAAACGCCAGTGAATACATACATACCTTTTCTCAAACGAGTGGGTCGAAACAGGCAAAGCGCCTCACATCTGGATCTACAGTTCTCAGAAAAAGAGGAGGTGTAGTAGAAGTGGTTAAAAAGGTAGCACCAAACTTTCACAATGAACAACGGCAAAATCTGCTTCTTGAATTCTTGCACGTGAAATAGCGGAACACTCAAGGCAGCAGGGAAATTCCATCATTTGAAGGGTGAACAGGATGTAAATACCGTTCAAGCTGGTTCAGTCTAAGGTAGGGCTCACTATTTTCATTTAGTTTCGAAAGTGCTTGACACATACACAAGCAAGGGAAAGTAGCGAAATATACACAACTAAAACAATAGTAGCTGATGAGAACAATGACCAATTGAATGCCTATAAGAGAGCAGAGGTGACCTTGCAATTGATAACAAGAAACTTCAGTGAAACTGAAAATCTTGTATGCATTATGGTGGAAGAATCAAGATCCATTCTATGAAGAAAAACTGTGAATAGTGAATCGGTCTACCCAAACATGAAAACAGTGACCCCCCCAAGGTTGGGCAACTGCCCAGGGAAAATATGCATTTTGCATCAAAGAAACATGCCCAATTTTTGGTTTGTGTATTAAACCAAGGTGACATTTTTTCTAAACAATGTTGATGGATGAGAATTATGGATTTCCTCAGCCTGAAACATCACAGGGGAGCCAAGGGTAGTAGATTGTGAGACTAGAAAAACTGAATGATGATAAGTGGAATTGTCTGGTTATGGGAGATTCAGAAAAAAAAATAGGTTGATCAGATAAAGGTTGCTGATTAAAAGAAGTAAAATATATCAAACATGGGATTATAGAAGAGCTTTAAAGAAATAAACTCAAAAGGGTAATATAAAAAAGAACATATTGAAAGAGAATATTAGAGAAATGCAGAGATGCAATTCCATCAGCTCCACTATGACATCATGAAAGTGAGGAATCAGAAAAAGGAAAGCAACCTTTGAAAAGGTCACAGAAGAACGAAGATGAAGACTAGAAGATTAATTAACAGCTCATCAGCCAGGTCTCGTCAGAGGCCTCCGAAAGGTCTGGAGATAAGAAGCAAGGCTCTCACAAGTTCCCGAGAGAGAAGGAGAGAGAGAGAGAGAGAGAGGATGGATGACCAGGCATAAAGTAAAATTAGATTTTAGTTAATCGGACCGTCTAGAATCAGAGGTGAAGAGAAGATGGAAGACTTATGCCTTGTATTTTAGAACTTTTGGTGTTATATGCAGATATATATGTGTGTGTATGTATGTGCATATATATCTTCTTCTTCGTTTTAACGTGCTTTTATACCCATTTTTATATGGGGTAAGCACGGTGCCTTCTTTGAAGGACTTTGATTTGGCGGTGGGGTAGGCCGTAACCTCGACCGGCTGCCCTGCCTGACATCGCTTAGACCCCGGTAACGAATGTGTACATGTATTACCGAAACCCCCGCTCCCTTTCTCCCAGCAGCACGAGGAGAACTGGGCGGGTTAGTTCGAGACGTGTGAGGTGTCTGTTATGTTTTTTTTAGAAGATGTTGGAGTGGCTTTGTTTATGTGTGTATTAGTCTGTAACATCCATTTGCTTTCAGCAAACCTATCCGTTGATTACATACGTAATCCCCGGATGTCTACACGGATAGCAAAGTTTCCGCCTCTGACTGGTCGGCTGCGGGGATTGAACCCTCGCCACAGTCTGTGGTTGCCACTCTACCACTCTACCACTCTACCAACCAAGCCATCGAGGCTCGTGTATATATATATATATATATATATATATATATATATATATATATATACATTGTGTTTTGGTGCATTACATATACTGTACAATAATAATTTTATGCGTATGAGAGTAGAGTATATATATTTATTTATGAATAGGTGTATGCATCATGTGACCTTTTATGATTTTATGAATGATATATGCAGTATATAAGGAAAGAGAGGCATACAGGCAGGAACGAGTTTTTTTTTTTTTTGTATCTTTCATGAACACTATCCTGTCACAGATTTTTATGTTTTGTTTAATCTAATGAAATTCTTATCAGGTTCGATAAGATGATTGCCATATTTACAGACACCGTTAGATAAAAAAAAATAAATAAGTTCAAGTGACGTAACTCTCTCTCTCTCTCTCTCTCTCTCTCTCTCTCTCTCTCTCTCTATATATCTATATATATATATATATATATATATATATATATATATATATATATATATATATATATATATATATATATATATATATATAAAATATAATATATATAAATGTATATACATATATATATACTGTATATATACACGTACACACACACACATATATATATGTATATATATATAATGTATGTGTGTGTGTGTGTGTGTCTGTGTGCAAATATGTCCCACCTATATAAATGAAAGAAGTGTTTGTAATGGTTAAGATCATTTTTCAAACTACAAAATGGTATCTGCATTATTATTATTATTATTATTATTATTATTATTATTATTATTATTATTATTATTATTATTATTATTATTGAAAAGAGGAATCAAACAAGTTCCCGAAAGCTGTCTGTACAGATTTATCTTGAAATATATGTACATATACATAACTGTGGATTTCTTTCTCCAATATTATTATTATATTATTATTATTATTTGGTCTATCACAGTCATCCTATTCGACTGGGTGGTTTTTGTAGTGTGGGGTACCGGGTTCCATCCTGCCTCCTTGGGAGTCCATCACTTTTCTGCATGGGTCCTGGAGCTACCTCGGCATCTAGTTTTTCTAGATTCCTTTTCAGGGATCATGGGATCGTGCCTAGTGTTCCTATGATTATGGGTACAATTTCCACTGGCATATTCTGTATCCTTCTCATTTCGATTTTCAGGTCTTGATACTTATCAATTTTTTTCTCTCTCTTTCTCATCTACTCTGGTGACCCATGGTATTATGACATCAGTGAGTGATACTTTCTTCTTGATTTTGATAATCAACGTCACGTCTGGTCTGTTGGCATGTATCATCCTATCTGTTCTGATACCATAGTCCCAGAGGATCTTTGCCTGATCGTTTTCTATCATTCCCTCACGTTGGTGTTCATACCACTAACTACTGCAAGCTAGCTGGTGTTTCTTGCACAGGCTCCAGTGGAGGGCTTTTGCTACCGAATCATGCTTCTTTTTGTACTGGTTCTGTGCAAGCGCCGGACATTCGCTTGCTATGTGGTTTATGGTCTCGTCTTTCATATTGCACTTCCTGCATATGGGTGAGATGTTATTTCCATCTATTGTTCTTTGGACATATCTGGTTCTTAGGGCCTGATCTTGTGCCGCTGTTAGCATTCCTTCTGTTTCCTTATTGAGTTCTCCCCTCTGTAGCCATTGCCATGTTTCATCGCTGGCCAGTTCTTTTGTCTGTCTCATGTAATGCCCGTGCATTAGTTTGCCGTGCCATTCCTCTGTTCTGTTTTTCATTCTCCTGTCTGTGTATTTCTGGGTGTTCGTCTACTTTTATCAGTCCTCCTTCCCATGCACTCCTTAGCCACTCGTCTTCACTGGTTTTCAGATATTGCCCCAGTGCTCTGCTCTCGATGTTGACGGAGTCGTCTATGCTTAGTGGCCCTCTCCCCCACTTCCTTTCGAGTTATGTATAGTCTGTCTGTATTTGCTCTTGGGTTTAGTGCTTTGTGTATTATCATTGTTTTCTACTTTTCTGGTCTATGCTGCGGAGTTCAGCCTTCATCCACTCCACTACTCCCGCGCTTTATCTGACTACTGGTACTGCTCATGTGTTTATGGCTTTCATTATGTTTCCGGCGTTGAGTTTTGACTTGAGTATCGCCTTAAGTCTCTGCATATATTCTTTCCTGATTGTGTCCTTCATCTCTTGGTGTTTTATATCCTCTCCTTCTGTTATTCCAAGGTGTTTGTATCATGTCTCATCTATGTACAGTATATGTATTTGATGTTATTCCCGTCTGGTAGCTTTATCCCTTTAGTCCTTGTTACTTTGCCTTTTTGTATGTTGACCAAGGCTCATTTTTCTATTCCAATCCCTTCAGACCTTGTTACTTTGCCTTTTTGTATGTTGACCAAGGTTCATTTTTCTATTCCAAACTCCATCCTGATGACCCCAGATACAATCCCTACAGTCTGGATTAGGGTGTCTATTTCCTTGGTGCTCTTACCATACAGCTTAATGTCGTCCATGAGCATCAGATGGTTAATTATGTTGCCTCCTTCCTTGAGTTGGTACCCAGCATCCATCTTCTGCAGTACTTTTGTCATGGGAATCATGGCTACTACGAAGGGTAGTGGGGACAGTGAGTCGCCTTGAAAGATCCCTCTCCTGATGTTAACCTCTGCTACTCTTATCCCAGGGCTTGTAAGTACTGCATTCCAGTTGCGCATTGTATTTTTAAGGATGCTCATGGTGTTTTCCTTTGCCCCATATATTTTCAGGCATTCTATTTGCCACGTGTGTGGTATCATTCGAAGGCTTTCTTGTAGTCAGTCCATGCCATGGCTAGGTTGGTTCTCCTTCTCTTACTATTCTTCATTGCCGTTTTGTCTATTAGGAACTGGTCTTTTGTGTCCCTACACTTCCTTCTGCAGCCTTTCTGTTGGTGGGGGATGGTGTTTGTATCCTCTAGGTAGTCGTATAGCCTTTCACTGATGATACCTGTCAGTAACTTCCACATATTAGTAGGCAGGTGATAGGCCTGTAGTTACTTGCTATATTTCTCTCGTTCTTGTCTTTCTGTACTAGGGATGTTCTCCCTGTGGCCATCCATTTGGGCGCATGGTAGTTTTTCGTACAATGCTGGAGTTGTTCTGCTATTCGTGGGTGTAGGGCCTTGAAGTTTTTGAGCCAGTATCCATGGACTGTATGGAGCTTTCCAGTTGGCCATTTTCTTTAGTTGGTGTCTGACTGTCTGCCGTGATCTCGGTGAATCTTTGTTTTATTTTCCCCATTTCTTCTGCCTTGATTTCCTGGAGCCATGTGGCATATTTGTTGTGTGATACCGGATTGCTCCATATGTTTTCCCAGAGTCTCTTACTTGGTGCGGCTTCAGGAATTTCCTGGTGGTTGTCTTCCCCTCTTAGTTGGCTGTATAGTCTTTTCTGGTTGGTTCCGAAGAGTTTGTTCTGTTGGTATCCTTTATTCCTGTTCATGTACCGTTGGATCTCAAGTGCTTTGGCTTTAAGCCTCTGTCACAGCCTCTCATAAACTTATGAACATTTATACGGTCTGCTCCTTGAGCAAGAGTCCGTGCTGGCATAAACTCAGCGTAATTTGTACATGATGACAATGCACATCGGTGATGCAGACGGGAGGCTCAATTTGCAGCTGTCCATCAGAGGGAAGGCGAGATTTTTTAGTACCAGGTAATGTGGCGGTGAAAATAACATTATCATCATAATATTCAGGGGGAAAAAATAACCTTAATATATATTTTCGGAAATATATTTAAGTTGAAAGTTTTCCCCAATAATAGAATGTTTGCATATTGTATTCAGTGTTACCTAGATAGTTGATATACGCAAGTTTTGTGTATATCAAATAGAACATAATTTTGATTATAGTGTGTGTGTGTGTGTGTGTATTCGAGGGCGTTGGTGATCTAGTGGTTACGACAATTGCCTCATTAGCCAGAGGATCTAGTTTTGCATCCGTATACATAATCGACTTCAATCTAGACTGAATGCAATTAGGTTAAATAACAAAGTCATATTCGAATGCTGCCGGTAACCGGCTCTATGGTATCTTTCAGCTCGCTCCTAAACAGAGAGGCTGATTGGGCCGGTACTATAGAATTTATGTTACTTGTCAGAGAATTATTGCTGACTTTAATTTTCATTCGTTAAACTGATCTTATTTAGCTATAAAGGATGGTTCGAGGCTCTTTTATTCAGTGTCAATCAGTCTTCCACAAATAGCGCATGAGATCTTTCTCCTTTTCTTAGAGGAGTACGCAAGTTGCTCTAATCTTGTTGCAATGTCGTAGCAAGTTTGGCCGATCTGTAAAAGAATCACAAACAATCACGGCAGGCGGATTTTATAACCCGAACCACAGTTAAAGTTTTCCGGTGAGCCATTTATAATAACAAATTTTAAAATTTTCCATGTCGTATTAGAACACCTGAACGTCATTTATATGTGACGTGTCCTCGCTTCTGACGAAAGTCCCAAGTTAGATGAAGATTTCAGCTAATACAGGGGACAGGGGCGAAACTTTGCTGGTCGGGACAAGTTCGAGGTAAATATCCTTTTTATACAATACGTGATGAAGAAGTTACTCAGTACAAAAAAAGATCCTGTTGTGGAGATGTTGATTTTGAAAACATTGGAAACCATGTCACAGGTCTAGGATGGTGAATATGTATTCGCTTAAAAAAAATAATTAACCACTTGCTATTAAGATTACTTCTCAAAGTAACTACGATGTGATTTATAAGATATCTTGCTATGGTTACATTTCTTCTTATATCAACCAACCAGGCAAAAGATGTGGAACAAGACTGTAACAGCTTCAGTACTCTGTAAGAAACGAGACAGAACTGTAGTAGGTCTGCTCTGTGCATGCATGTACAGGATTCTTCACATAGAATAGGTTCTTCTGAACCATTCATGCTGGCAGAAGTAAAAATAGAGTCCGACAGATGCAAGCTCTCAACAGAAAGACCTCCGAGTCTTGTTATGGATTTACAAGGAGAGAATGATAGGTATCTTGCATTTTCTAAATCTAGTTTTCTGCCTATTTTTGATATATTGGAAATGTTTAGTGTTTCCAGTAAGTTTTCTTATTTGATTCCATACATGATGATACTTAAAAGAAGCGACTCAAATAAAGTCTTTGAGGATTGAAAAGTCGTGAGAACCATTTTAAGAATGTGTACATGAGTATATAAATGCAGATCTGAATGTTGAAAGGAAAATTGTCAGGATTAAATGAAAAACAAGTAAAAAATGCGCCGAAGTTTCTTCGGCCAAATCGAGTTTTCTGTACAGTGTATAATGCTGTATGAAACTCTCAGCCACGGCCCATGAAACTCTCAGTCGCTGCTCATGAAACTTTCAGCCACGGCCCAGTGGTGGCCTGTGTTGTTGGCACTCAGTGGTGCCAGACGTACGATCATGGCTAACTTTAACCTTAAATAAAATAACAACTACTGAGGTTAGAGGGCTGCAATTTGGTATGTTTGATGATTGGAAGGTGGATGATCAACATAACAATTTGCAGCCCTCTAGCCTCAGTAGTTTTCAAGACCTGAGGGCTGACGGACAAACAAAAAGCTATCTCAATAGATTTCTCTTGAAGAAAGCTAAAAATTGCTCATTATCTGGAGAGCGAGAAGAAAATGAGAGAGAAAAATTATTACGAAATTCAACTGAGACACCGAAAAGCGTCCCACTTCAACAAATGTAAAGAAAGATCGCTGGTTGGTTTAGATGAAACTGGCTCTATGCCTGCACGAAGCGTCGACCAAAGTCAGCCGGTAAAAGTGAAAAAAAGCTCATGAGGCCTGTCGTAAACATCGCCAAAAAACACGCTTGCGCTGAATAAGACTTTAGAAAACTGATATTAGGAACAATTCACAAAATAAAAAAAAAATAACCAAAGGATTTAAAAAACTGAATACAAAATCCGATGAAGGTTGGTTACAGGTCGCGAGTGGAGAAGACGAAGTGACAGGCAGGCCAGGTTCAAGGCCGATCGCGACGAGCCTTGAAAGATAACCTTTTCTCCAGATAAGATTCACAGAGATGTTGTTGTCACTTGAAATGGCTCAGATGTGATAAAGACAAGTTAGTCCTATTGCACTAATGAAATGTATTGAGAATTAAACAACTTGGTCGTATGTGTAATTTATGTATATACAGTTCATATATATTTATATATATATATAAATTATATATATATATATATATAATATATATATATAATATATATATGTATATAAAAAAATAATATATATATTCTCTACACATATATATTTGTGTGTACATATAAAGAATAACGGACCTCATATACAGGATGGTATCTAACGGAGATTTTAATCTCAAAACTTACAAGCTTTCGAAGACTAATCTGACCCCATCGTTCAGTAGCCAGATGATAAGAACAGATTAGTCCTTAAAGGCTTGTAACTTATTTTAATAAAATCTCCGTTAGATACCATCCTGTGTCTATGAGGGCCTGTTGTTCTTTATATGACTGCATAGTACAATTGTGCAAGTGATCAAGTTTAATATATATATATATATATATATATATATATATATATATATATATATATATATTAATGTTTTGTGATTATATCCTCTTACGTAACGCGTGATGGGAGAATATTTGAGATAGGACATAAATTTTTGAGAGAAAAATAACAGAAATATTCGGATTACTATACAAAAATAGAATTTCTGTATTCCCAATTCGTCTCGGTTGGTAGTGCGAGTCCAGAGGTCTCTTTCAACCTCCTTAAGCCCTTTGACTCCTGTCCACACTCACGGGCCGCCCTTAGCCAGGGGCCCATGATGGGATGAGGCTAGATTACTGTAAACCTGTGGCCTTAGTTTAAGTCGATATAGCAGTAACCACTGCAAAAGACATGATTACTGGGAGAGATGTTTTCGAAACCGAGGATACTACTCATAGTTACTAGAGACATGCATTATTGCCTTAGTGTATTCTGGGATTTTGACAGAGCAGTAGTAGGCTATAAAAGATATATTTTAGGATGAGTACCCGAGGGAATCTTTGGGACAGACCCATTAGGGATGCCAGGCTTTGCTGTAAAGCTTGGGGAAAACATTGCTGCAGAGTCACCTTTATTTCTTGGAATGTTTTATGGCTGTTCAGTTTCACAAAACTTACAATTTTGATTATTCCTTCCACTTCTTAGGTTTACTCAGCATCATTGCACATATCACAAATGCGGTACAACATTATTAATGTTACGAGCTTGATGGCGTGCACTACATTGCGCTGGAACCTGGCGCTGCCTGTCATGTCTTCCCTACCTGATCCCCTACCTATCACGGCCCCTACCGGGGCTGACAAACAGGTTTGCAGGAGGAGGGTGAATGTGTCATGTCTCCCCTACCCTCCCGATCCCCTACCTACCCCGCTTCTACCCAGGGCAGACAAACAAGAAAGATCCACTCGGATTTTACTATTATAGATTATTATTACTGGTTCACCATACCATAAAAATTAGAGGTAATTTAGGAAGTCAAGAAAAAAATATGAACATGGGGAAGTTATTACTAGTATTACTAATATCATTGCTTTAATGAAACTATGATTTCATTCACTGGATTGCATTATCAGTTTTATTAACTTTTATTGATATCAGCCATCTTTGACTCAGTTTAGTATATATTGTAATCACTGCTAACAAGCTACTTATAGTGATGGACTTATTCTATTCTATAAAAATCTGCTTGTTACACAGTGAAGAAAGACAGTTATAGGTATCTACTTCAAATGTTCTCTGAACAGTAAGCAGTGACACTGTCAAGTCCATATCATACGAGCCAGATTAATGTTAATTGCATCTCGTCGCTGAATTATGCATGTAGCAGACAAATTGGTGAAAAAACAGTTCAAGTCTCGTTAGCTCAGACACTTGTGACAATGTCTTGACGAAGAGCTATGGCTTTAAATTTGTCACCAGTATAGACTAGTTGAGGTTATCTCGCGCGAGCATTTTTTCTGGCATGTTTTAGCATCTCGCCGACGTTCGTTCATTTTAGACTATGCTAGCCTTATGAATATCTCGACGCTAAACATGGGGCAACTTGTAGCTCGAAATGTTCACGGATATCTATAAAAAATGGTGTTCGCTCCTTGGTGCAGAGTTTGGCAGGAAGATGCTCATGGATGTCAACAAACGAGCTTGTGCGATACTGATGCTAGGAAACTTTGCCCTCAACATTCCTGACAAAGGTCACCAAAGTGCTGGCTGGTATTTTTAACATCTGTGTGGGCTTTGTGCGAGTCTCTTAGCCTTGGCAATTCATGCATCGTTTGATAGGCAATGACTAGCGTGCTAACGATGCAACTGGCTTTTTGAATTTATTAAAAGCATAGGTATTTATAACTGTGTGAGGGCGTGTACATGCTTGTTTGTGTGCCTAGTTGTCCTTGTTGACAGTCCCTCTGAGGGAAGTAAAGATTCCATGTGAAGGGTTACTGGATAGCTCATGGCAACCACCGGTCTGATCGTGCCCTGATAACCCCGCCAAAGGCCTCTATATTATGGCCGTTTGTGGGAAGAGGGGGCATAATTTCCATACGATTCTGAGGTACACCAAGAGCATTAATAGTCGACAGAATCATTCACTCACTGCATAACCTCCTTTGCAGGGAAGTACAAAACACAGCAAGGACATCTCTCACAACTTAGGAATAAAGTACCTCCGAGCCTGTGGAGAACTTACACCAAGAGCATTAATAGTCGACAGAATCATTCACTCACTGCATAACCTCCTTTGCAGGGAAGTACAAAACACAGCAAGGACATCTCTCACAACTTAGGAATAAAGTACCTCCACCAAGAGCCTGTGGAGAACTTACACCAAGAGCATTAATAGTCGACAGAATCATTCACTCACTGCATAACCTCCTTTGCAGGGAAGTACAAAACACAGCAAGGACATCTCTCACAACTTAGGAATAAAGTACCTCCGAGCCTGTGGAGAACTTACACCAAGAGCATTAATAGTCGACAGAATCATTCACTCACTGCATAACCTCCTTTGCAGGAAGTACAAAACACAGCAAGGACATCTCTCACAACTTAGGAATAAAGTACCTCCGAGCTTGTGGAGAACTTACACCAAGAGCATTAATAGTCGACAGAATCATTCACTCACTGCATAACCTCCTTTGCAGGGAAGTACAAAACACAGCAAGGACATCTCTCACAACTTAGGAATAAAGTACCTCCGAGCCTGTGGAGAACTAAGTTTCGACCATCAGTCCCAAAGGTACGTTCTCCTTCAGGGGGTGTCGAGTTCTTGCTTGCAAGAAGCTCAAAGACATACTCTAGAATTTCAGCTAGGGTGCACTTACTCCCAGTCACAAGGAGACTTGCTAGAAAAAGTAAACATCTTTTTTTAGATAAAGAAAACTTGAGAACAATGGATTTTCCCCATTAAATGTGGAAATGCAAAAAAAATACATATGAGTTATTGTACTCTTATTTATCTTTTATTTATTCATAGTTGAATCGCATTATTTACGGTAAGTTGGTCAGTTGCCTGTTCATCCATTTATTCAATCAGCTGAGATGAAATGGTAGCAAAAGGAGCTGTGTCCACTTCTCTCTTTTCCAGGAAGATCATTGAAGGCGAAAGATGGGGCCAACCTGCAAGGCAATCACCCCACCATGCCAGGCGAACAGGGCAGACAAAGCAAGGTCTTTGTATTCAGATAAATACAGAGGGCCTATAACTGAGGCCAACGAAATTAAGAAAATGCAACTCATGATACGCTCTTTCATATAATACTTCCTTAATCCGGCGCTTTACATGCAATTGTAATTAGAGTATGTTGAGTGGCAATGAAAGCTCTTCTGAAATTATTATTATTATTATTTCAGTAGATGAAACCTGTTCACATGGAACAAGCACACAGGGGCCATTGACTTGAAATTCAAGCTCCCAAAGAATGTTGGTTTCAACCTCCCACCGCAGACCCCACACTGCAGCAGTAACTGATCATGATACAGAGCCGGTGATTATTCATTGCCCTGGGGGAGACGCAAACCCACGACATCTGAGTGACATGCCACGACACTAACCACCACATCAGCGGACCAGCAAGCACAAAATCTCCATCGCGGAAGCAGGGGACCCCAGTGTCTGTCCTCTCCTTTCTTTCCCTTATTTGCTTTGAGAGAGAGGCAGCAAGGGGCCACCGTTCCCCCTTCCCTCTCTCCTTCCTTCCAGTCATTCGGTTGCGTCACTGCAGATTTCCCTCTCAGATTTTATGAATGGTGTACCCTTTGCTTTCCTCGTTACCTTTATCCAGAAATCCTTCCGTCTCACCCACGTCTAATTATCCACATGTATAGCGTTTTTTAATTACATCTCGCTCATAGTATCCATTTTTCCTGAGGAAAATAAGTTTAAAAATTAGGCCTTCCATCCATGTGTAAGACGTTCATTAATTGTCGTATTGTACATTGGAGTAAAGTATGCTTATGACTTTTCCTACGAATCATGATGACAAAGCGAACAATGATCCTCTCGTTCCATCCGGTCGTCGTCCTTTTTTTAGTTTTCTGTAAAACAAAACTATTAAGATGGCTTTGTCTGTCCGTCCGCACTTTTTCTGTCCGCCATCAGATCTCAAAAACTACTGAGGCTAGAGATCTGCAAATTGGTATGTTGATCATCCACCCTCCATTCATCAAACACACCAAATTGCAGCCCTCTAGCCTCAGTAGTTATTATTTTATTTAAGGTTAAAGTTAGCCATGATCGTGCACCTGGCACCACTATAGGTGCCAACAACACAGGCCACCAATGGGCTGTGGCTGAAAGTTTCATGGGCTGCAGCTGAGAGTTTCATACAGCATTATAAGCCGCACAGAAAACTCGATTACGCCGAAGAAACTTGGGCGCATTTTTTACTTGTTCATGTATGTGTAGACATTAAAAATTTTTCCATTGTGTGAAATCGTCATCAAGGCTTTTTTCCAGAGGAGTGAGGCTGCCGGCCAGACAAGGGATTAATGATGAATCGGCTGAGTAGACCGCGTCAAGTGAGCCATGGCCCATGATTTACAAGCTGTAAAACCAAGGACAGTTACTGTTGTCAATGTAGGCTATATAGGTTATACTTGAGGACAAATTTATTTTCATTTATTGAATGTCTGACGTATTCTAAGTAATCTTCATTAAAGTTTACATCAAGATATTGTTTAAAACAATAGAAATATGTAGTTCTTACCCTCGTTATCGATAGCAAAATTAACTTACAGTTGTGACATAATGAGGCTGTTTTTGAAAAAAAATATATGACAATGACAAATCATTAAGGTACCGGTAGACTACCATTAAAAGAGAGTTAATACAAAGCTGAACCTATTAATGCAAAGGCGAAGGATGGTCAGATGTTCTGTTGTATCGACGAGCCATTGGTGGGTCCTGCCTGCGATGAGCCCGTGTGACGTTACTGCCTGGCCGACCTGTCTTAGTGGGTCCTCCTGACGACGTCACAGATACTCGGAGACTCCAAGCCCTTACGTAAAGCTCCTCCTCGACGTGAATAATGCAGCGGGTTAAGATGTCGATAAATAGATAACGCTCGTCCTTGTCGTCTTCAGGATTTGATTAAAAACTCCTGAAAAGTCGATTATTTCATCGTGAAAGATTTTTTCGGTGTTACTTCTGATAACAACAGCTAATGAAAACGAGCACTTCCAGTGATCTAAATAATTCAGTTGCTTTAAAATCTAAAAAAAAACACCAATTTCCGAACACACACACACATATATATGTATATATATAAAATATATAATATATATATATATATATATATATATATATATATATATATATATATACATACTGTATATATATGTATGTATGTTACAGTAAGATTAGAAACCAGGAATTTCATGAAATCTCTGAAATTTTCAGGAATTCGTGAAATCACCAAATCACTTAGGAACATTTGATCCCCGACGGGCTAGTACTAAACACGGCAAGACAGTGATTCATCTACGCTGTTCGCCGTGTTTAGTACTAGCCCCTTAAGGATCAAATGTGTTTCGCCGCGTTTAGTACTAGCCCCTTGGGGATCAAAAGTCCCTAAGTGAATTGGTGGTGTCATGAATTCCCAGAAAATTTCAGGGATTTCTTGAAATCCCTGGTTCACAGTCTTACTATAACATATACATATACACAGTACATATGTGTGTCATTGAAATTTCTTTAGACAGGTGTGTAATTTCATATATATACATATATATATATATATATATATATATATATATATATATATATATATATATATATATATATATATATATATATATATATATATATATATGTGTGTGTGTGTGTGTATATGTATATATATTTATAATGTATATATAATATATATATATATATATATATATATATATATATATATATATATATATATATATATATATATATATATATATATATAATATATATATATATATATGCAGAAACTTTTTTTTTTAAGCAATTGAATGATTTCGTTCTTCCGCCATGGACGCATTGTGTTTTCGACTTCGGATCTCCATCTTCGAACCAGTTGAAAAATGCAAGTGAACTCGCTACAAGTGACCGATGGCGTGGTACGCTGAGCTGTTCCTTCCATTTGCTTCGTCACCATTACAAGCTGTGTGACATCTCTTTGGTCGGGCTTTCCCGTCCTCCAGCCCGAGCCAGGCCTTCAAAAGTAAAGGCCCCAATGCAAGTATCCAAAATGACGGTACCTTCTCACAAGTGTACAGTAGGCCGGTCAATAGAGGGTCGAACCCGAAACTAATTACTATAAAGCTGGAATCAATTTTAAATTTCCAGAAAAAAACCCCCACCGGCCAACTCCTTGAGTGAGCGTTTTACACAATTTGATCCTGAAGTTAACATCTTTATACGTAAAAAGCTGCTCGAAATGCACAGATTTGGATTGAATGGTAACTTCAGCATTGTTTATTTTTTAGATATAACTAAGTTCTTTTTCAATTAAAGGATTTTTTAGACCAATAGATTAAAAATTCCATTAGGTTTTGCAATTTATGGGTCTATTTTTCTTGTACGGGGCCCAAAAAATATAATATAATATAACGTAAATATCTTATTTTTTTAAAGGATTAGATGGTCTTTTTGCGTTATGTGATAGTATAGAGTTAATCTTATATTACCCATATATAATGATATCTTATTGAAACTGCAAAGGCCTTGGGTAATCATATATTAAACCAGGGAATGACAATGTCGAATTTTAAAATGTCTCTTAAGAGGACAGCAATTTCCATCTTGAAGCTTTGGGTCGTTATTCAGCATATATATATATATATATATATATATATATATATATATATATATATATATATATATATATATATATATATATATCCCAGAATTGCGAGATGGAGTTGTTTGCCTAAAATATGACTGACCAAAATAAACTCAGTAAACCAACTTTTGTTGAGAGCATCATACAGATTTTTTTTTTCGACATTTTCCATACAAATGTTATAGATACCTTTTTTCCCAGGTATGATGTCGTGCATAATTTGTAAGAAGTCATTTGTTCATATTGTTCAAGTAAAAGAAACAGGACTACTTAGTCTTACTGAATATAGCCAACAGAGAAATGAAGAGACAATCTACCAGCAACTGCTCACCAGTAAAAATGAAGGGCTTGAAGTTTTGGTTCACGAACACTGTAGGAAATGGTTCAACAACAAACGTAGAATTTCAACAGAATCAGAAAAGACTCAAAGAAGAAAGACAAGGAGATCAACAAGTTTGTTTGACTGGAAAATTAATTGTTTTTTATGTAATTCAACCTACAAGATAGATAAAAAGAATCCATCGAGACGGGATTGGCATCTGCTTCGACAGTTCAACTTCGCGAGAAAATCTTGGAAGCTTGCAAATTTAGACTTGAAACTGACGAGTATGATGAATGGACTTTAGAAGTGCAGGCCAGAGCACTTGATTGCATTGATTTTATTGCTGCAGAAGCTCGATATCATAGAAATTGTCGGCTTCGATTTGAAAAGGTTCAAAATCTCTTACCTGATAAGCAAAAATGTTTAAGAGGTCGGCGAAGTAATGAAGGAATGAAGAACAGTTTTAACAAAACTTGTGAATGGTTAGAAGCTGAAACTTCCATTCACTCAACACCAGAGTTCAGAGAAAAGGTTATAGAATTTACAGATAATGATGAAGCATATGATTCTAGGTATCTAAAAAAACTATTGAGAGACCATTATGGTGGCCACATATCCTTTTCTGAACAACCTGGAAGAGAAACACTAATATATTTCCTTGATATGGCCAGCTTCATTACAAATAAGAAATTCCCAGAGAGAAAAGATGACATACAAGAGGAAAGTAGAAGGATCACTGAAGCTGCTGCAAACTTAATCAGAGCAGAAATTTGGGAAAAACAGTATGACTCATCATCATATCCAACTACAGAAGAAATAACAAGTCCATGGATTCCTGATAGCCTTAGAATTTTTATGGCTAGCTTTACCAAGTCCACACTTAAGCAAGAATGTATAGGACAATGTTTTGTCAAGTTAGCTTCTCCTATGATAATACCACCTATCTTATTTGCCCTGGGTGTTGAGGTAGATCACATTTATGGATCAAAGTGGCTCAATGATGAATTGTTCAAGTTAGGATTTTCTGTTACCTATTGTGAAGTCACTAGTTTCAAGCAAACTTCTTTTACCTCACAATCGTTGAATGATATCATCAAGCAAACATCAACAGAAAACAGCTTCACACAATTCATCGCAGACAACGTTGACCACAATATTGCTACTTTAGATGGCCGAGGAAGCTTTCATCGCATGGGCATCATTTCTTCAACAGTCGGGAGTAGTCAGAGTGTAACCAAGGAGATACGAATTAAAAGGCCTGATAAGTTACTGAGGGTAAAGGAATTAATACTAAAGGCAACAGATGTCCATATTACTGCCTATGATTTCCCACAGGGCAGAAAATTTGACAGCATTTTATTCAAACCTTCGATAGAACTTTTATACCCTTATGTTTTACCTGAAACACTGAATGCAGAAATTTTGTGGCATGCTGTAAGTTTAAATTCAACAAAAGATAACCCTAGACCTGACTGGTCTGGTTATATGCAAAACCTGATTCAAGAAGGGAGTCAAGAAAAGGCAACAATAACATTGCTGCCCATTACTAACTTGAATCCAACAAACTACACATGCATCTACTCTACTCTGCTTTTTGTGATTGATCAGTGTAAAACACTCAATGTTACAACACCATCTACAACATTTGATCAGCCATTGTGGCTTAAGGCAACTGAAATTGCAATAGAGAAGTCCTTGAATATTGTGATACATTTAGGTTTCCACACATTGAAAATGCCTACTTCAGAACTAGCATAAGTGAAAACCATGTTTGATAAATTCTTAACAACAAAATAAGTGTTCCAAAGTAATGAAGTACTAAAAGATATATCTCCCGTTTATTAACCCTGAGATGGAAAACTATTGACAATAATTTTATGTAATGCTTTTCCATAGTTTTGTTGGTGTAACAAAGGCATACCCACCTATTAATGAATTCCATTATCATTTATAATTAGGATTTTAACAGGTTACATTCACACTGTATCTCATGAATTCAGTTTAACGGGGTTGACTTTAGGAGCACATTGTGAAAAATGCTCAAGGACTTAGCTGGTGGGGTTTTTTTCTGATAAAATATAAGTATTAAAGAATACTTTAAAACTATTTCCCGCTTTATATTATTTACTTTCGGGTTGGCCCCTTTTCAAGCCTGAATTGACCGGCCTACAGGTAGAACGGTACGTAACGTTCCTAAGTTTGTCCTTGTCCTTTCTAGTATTACCCTCGAAATACAAGTAGCTCTCTCCGAAATTTAAGGGTTACCTAACATCAAGGGGAACTGATAGCAGAACCTGATAACTTCACTGCCAGATGCTGCTATAGATGACGTAATATTGGCTTCCGTTGATGGTAGGATGTGATTTAATCGTGCACACTTTCTCAGGCTGATCTCAGGCCCCTCGCACTGGGCCTATTCAAATCTGCAAAAGGCTCCTGGTTTTTCTTTCTTTTTGTACAAGCCAAAGGTGTTATCCCTGCGCTTTTACCCCGTCTTCTTTCATTTGGAAATGGTGCAGCTCATAATTGCCAGACTCAACGGAAGGTGAGAGTTACGCCGTTATTGGTCATAATCAGCTCCACACTTCGAGTGAGCTCATTGGATCATTGCTCATATTGTTATTTTTATTCCCCCGCTTCGACCTTCGAGTTTTTCGACAAACACGAAGAGCGGTAACTGAAAACGCAAGACGTCCATGGTGGGAGAACGAAGGTTCCAAAGCCCTGCCTGTCACTATAGCGTCACGCCTGAAAAAATTACTCACCCGCCTAAAGGAACTTGAATGATGTCATTTCACATATCTGTCTGTTTACCTTTAGTCCAGCTCCTGTTCAGACGTTTCACCTGTCCAGTAATCTGAGCGTCATAAATATTTCCACCATATAGAAATGTTAAGTAGAAAACAAAACAAAAAACCACATTTTTTATGACAGGACTTGATTTTCCCTTGCCGTAAATCCCAGTGAAAAAATGTGGCTGAAATAATCGCTCGTTGTTAGCATTGAGATTCAAGTTTTGCAGAGAAAAAATCCAGAGCAAAGTCGCCTGGAAGACCGTTCAACATCTTTTACAGGGGTAGAATAATTCGACTTTGGGAAAACCAGAGTAAGTCTACAGTATGGCATTGTAATTTTTTTTTTTTTGAAGAAGCATTATAAATCTTTTTTTTAGCAACGGGACCAACCTTCTCTATTTACCGGATATTCGTATCGCCATGAGAGCATTTTCACATAGACGTTCAGATGTACAATAGATATGCTTCCACGCACACTGAAGGATTTGCCTGTTGCAATTGCTTTTACGTTACAATTAACGGTCGAAAATCATTAGTCTTTCTTAAATCAGTGGCAAGTGAAAACAGAAATTTCTACGTTCTTTTCGCATTCACTCGGCCGTGCAACTGGTCCTTTTCTGTCCCATGTGCAGAGTGCAATAAGGATAAAAGTTTCTTTTTAGCTGAACTAAGTTAAGTATACCTTAGTTTAACCAGAACACTGAGCTGATGAACAGCTCTCCTAGGGCTGGCCCGAAGGATTAGATTTCTTTTACGTGGCTAAGAACCAACTGGTTACCTAGCATCGGGACCTACAGCTTATTGTGGAATCCGAACCACATGATGCCGAGAAATGAATTTCTATCATCAGAAATAAATTCCTCTAATTCTTCATTGGCCGGTCGGAGAGTCGAACGCTGAGCCAACAGCCTGCTAGCCGAGAGCTCTACCCAACCCTCCAATGAAGAACTGGAACATCTTACGGTTCGTAAGGACGCCGTATTGACCGCCCTATTGGCCCGTGCATTTCTAAAGCTGCTGAGGTTGCAATTAGGTCATCGTATTCGTCGTCGGCCCTCTTCCCGATTGCATTACAGGATAAGAAAAATGAAGATAACGAGACAAACTGAGCGAGAAACAAACACACCTGGAGTGTAAACAAGAGCGATAGGGAATCTCGGTGAAATTGCGATCGTCAAATCGGATTTTTAATCACCGAAAGATTAAAGCGATGAATCACAGATAACAGATTATTCATTATCCAATTAGTTGAAGTGATTATCATAAGTATGATCCTAACTAAGGTCTCGTAAAGGTCACCGCTGAAACGAACTTATTGGATTCTTTTCGATAGAAAAATAATCAGTGAGCTTCATTTATGATAATGGTATAATATTTTATCTTGGCACTTGAAATATTTTAGGTATTCATGTTGAAAACTGTTACAGATTATATATATTTGAGTGCGTTTGTGTGGACTGATGTGTGTGTGTGTGTGTGTATGTGTATGCAAATGCTTTTGAGAAAATTGAATTGAACCACAAAGGAAGCAAAGAAAGTTACAGAAATTAAATCAAGAATTGAGTAGTACCGAAGTAAGTGATCTGATGGTTGCTGGTTCCCAAAAAAAAGAATTAATATGTGGGCTGGTGCCCTGGCGGGTGTTACCAACTCACTTGGGAGCGAAGACTCTTAACCTCAGTTCAGTGGGTGTTTATTATGATTTTCCTCAGGAAAGGTTTGTTATAAAGTGAGTGTCGTGTCTGCCGTTATTTGTAGCCATGCATCAGCTAAGGCGCTGCCATCAGTTGCTCTTCGTTGGATGATCACTATTCAGTGCTAGGCCTCGACAGGGATGTGTGGACGCCCACTCTATTAGTCTTCCTTAGTTCTAATTCTTTAGTCGTTGTTGTTTCCATTCATTGCAGCAGACATCAAGATAAAAATTCAGATTATTCTGTTTTCATATCGTCCATTTATTATCCTTATACATATTGTTATTACTAGCTTACCTAAACTGTCAGATCTGGTGGTCGTGTTTAAGAGAGTCGAGACGGCAAGTCCGGAACTTTACGACCTTGCGTATTGCTCCGGAGCTCGGATCAAAGTCTGTCGGTTCCTCACCTTCATTCTGTGTATTCATATCGCGGCCTGTAATGAGAGAATCTACCCCATGCTGGACGACGGCAAGTCTAAATATGGCGTTTATTACCCGCTCACTGTCGTTGTTAGACACTAAAATAAATGCCTGGAAGCTCATTGCATTTTATTGTCAGGAGCTTTTTACCGACGCCTGTTTTTTTTCTCTCTTTTTTTCCCGCTAGTTGGCAGATGAAATTGGAACTCGGTTGATGACTAATACACTAGTGACCATTTCCCAATATTAATTTCCTTTTTACAGAATCCAACAAAGCACTTCCCCCATAATAACATTAATGGAGCAGAGAGGGCTGACAGATCTCTTGTTAGTTGTACTGCAAGTACCACTGCACCCATTTCCGAGTGCAAGCGTGCAACCGCTACCTAAGGTTCTCCGGACCCCTGGTGTACCGGTTCTGGTCCTTGTAGCACTCTTACCTGGGCTGGCAAGGGTTCCTGGTCTACAGACCTGGGTCCAGCTGCCAGCATAGTCCAGTGAGAGAAGACCTGGCAAGAGAACAAGCAGCAAACCCAGAGACGGCAGACTACAGGACGGCAGTCTGCCGTCTCTGGCAAGAGAACAAGCAGCAGACCCAAAGGTGGCAGACTACAGGACGGCAGTGAAGGCTCTTAAGTGGGAAGACATGCCCTTAGCAAACTCGAATACAACTCTCCCCTGCAACACCAGCACGGGCCGCCCATGCCCCCTAGTGCCCACTTCGAGGAGGAAGCAGGTGTTCGACATAGTCCACAGTCTCTCCCATCCATCAGGGCACACAACGGTGTGCCTCATGACTAACAAGTTCGTCTGGCATGGCATCAACAAGGACATTCGGCAGTGGGCAAGGAGCTGCATCCTGTGCCAGGTGAGCAAAACGTCCCAGTAGACAGAGTCCGGGGTCGGCGACTTCCCCCAGCCTCTCGGCGTTTTGGCCACATCCACATTGATGTCGTCGGGCCCCTTCTGCAGTCGGGAGGAGCCAGATACCTCCTGACGGTCATAGACCACTCTACCCACTGGCCTGAGGCAACCTCCATGGAGGAGGCATCAACAGCATCATGCGTAGAGGACCTTCTCTCCAGTTGGATCAGCTGTTTTGGAGTGCCAGACAACATCACTACGGACAGGGGTCCAGCCTTCCTGTCAGAGCTCTGGGTCTCCTTGGCACGCCTGATGGGTACAACTCTACACAGCACAATGGCCTACAACCCCGCAGCGAATGGCATGGTCGAGAGGGCGCACCGCTCTCTTGAGGCAGCTCTCATGGCACGTTGCACTGACGAGAAGTGGAAGGAACAGCTGCCCTGGGTTCTGCTGGGTCTCCGCACTGCATCGAACACAAATGGCGACGCCACCCTGCTGCGAAAGTCTGCGGGGAGACACTGGCCGTTCCCAGAGAATTCTTCCCACCGTCGGCCGACGGCACCAACACTCTCCTCCCGAGGTTGAGGGAACTCGCACAGAAGTTCGCACCCTGCCATAAGACCTTCACCGACAGAACCACTACCTACAGCCTGCCCGCCTTACACTCCTGCGCCTACGTCTTCGTCAGGGTGGATGCCCATCGACCGCCCTTAACCAGGCCCTACAGGGCCCCACCGAGTCATCAGGCATACCTCCTTGACATCCACGGGCGTGAAAACTGGATCACCATCGACAGGTTGAAGCCAGCATTCCTGTTGGACAGCAAAGTACGCGAGGAAGAAGGCAGGCACCCCAGAGTTCCCCCTCAGTACCTCCCCGCAGACACAACCACTTCCCCACCAAAGTGGGGTCTGGGGCGGCCCAGGAAACACATCAAGCCAGCCCCAGATGTTGGTTCCACCCCATGCCCACAGTTCTCCAGGAGTAGGGGCCCACTCCGACTGCCTCAGAATTTGCGTGATTAATGTTGTTCCATCCAATATAATTGCCCCTCTAATTATTGTCTTGGAGGGGGGGGAGTATTTGTAAGGGCGTCAGATCGCCTCTCCTTTCTCCTGTTTCGCTCTTCATACATACATTAATCACGTCATATATATTACTTGTTGATATTTCAGATTCTTTATATATCTCATTGTATGCATCATTGTACGGCCTGTCCGCCGATATATATACCTGCCTTTTACATGTTCTGTATCGCATTATATATATCTTTTTATGCCTGTTAACAAACACAACCTCTGTGTGGACGCAGCGGGGTCCTCAGGTCGCCCGCTACCTTTCCGTCCGCTTTCTGTATTATAAACACCTGTCGAGAATAATAAAGGATCAGTCTTTCACTTCTGACATTTCTTGAACCTCACACCAGTTATGTTCCATTGTATAAAATAATTATTGAATATTATGTTAAAGTGTTCAAGTTTTATTTTCTATTTGTGGATTATCAGTTTGTATTTTTTCTAAGATTTTACTCACAACATTTAATTGTTTTTCTTTATATGCTTGGAGTCCATTGCACATACAGCCCTTTTCGTGAGTGTCTAAACTAGTGGTTTCTTTGTTTCTGTATTTTGTGGAATTTCTTATGGTGTTTGTTAAACCATCTTTTGTTATATTTCTGTTTTTGCTGCTGCACAATTCAGTGCAACATTCATTACATCCACATGTGTTTTCATGTATCAACTTTTTTTCGTTTACTCTTGCTGCACAAATTATTATTGATGGAGTTACCTCTTCTCCCTTCACATAATCATCCTTGTCTATGGTTTATTCCTCTACTATTTTTTTTTTTGATGTTTTGGATATCAGCCTCCATAGGTTCTATTATTGTTTTAGGAGACAAAGTGTATTCCTATCATTTTTATGGTTTGTTCTTTCTTCAGATCTTTTGTCTTTAGTTTAATTGATGTTTCTCGAACAGTATTTGGTTCTATGGTTTTGGGTGGGGTTGTCTCTAAAGTCTCTTTTTATCTGTAGCTTCCAGTTCATTACAACTTTCTTCTGTTATTTATGTAGTATATATATGCATTATCTTCTTGTGCTTCTATTTGCCTTAACATCTCGAACGAATTTGAACAAATATTACCCACATTAGCATTTGTGTTAGTTTTTCGGTTCTTTGTTTTTTTTTCCTGTAAGATACCGTAGTAATTTCTTCTTGAAATTTATCTTTCTGGGTTTTGTTGCCCTTATATCCATTTTTATTTCATTTTTTGTGGGATCATGCATTCTTCTAGCTTTGTTCTAATTTGGCTTCTTTTATAGGCATTCCTGTTCTTTCCCGCAATAATTTCAAGTCTGTATTGTATACATAATCCATGTATGCTTTAGACCTTGCATGATGATTTTGCCCAGAGTTTACGCATTTTGATTCCCCAAACTTCCACTCTGTGGCATGTTCGTTATTCGTCAGATCCACAACATGCACTTTTTCGGCAATTTTTCTTTGTATGTCTGTACTTACTACAGTTTTGGCATTGTAGTGGTTTTGGAACATATGGTCTTAACTACCTGTTTTGGCCAATAACTTTAATGTTTAGGGGGAATTCTTGACCTTCAAAATTTCTTTTGCAGTTGTCTGTTTGTCTATTACTTTGTCTACTGATTATGTATTTCACTGTATTTACGGTAGTATATCTCTTTTTAAGGGAATCCAGCAATATGACAAATTTTTAAATTTGCATTTTTCCTTACTGTACAAACCTGAGGTCTTTACATGAGGAATTTGCTTCAGTGCAGCACCGTCAGTTTAACTTTTAAACAAGGTGGTTAAGTAGTTAACTGCCGTCCGCCAGGACGGTAAGCATTCATTTTTGTCATTTGGCCCAGATATCAGAATGAGGGGTGGCATGAGGTGGGCAGTAACTACAAAGACCTTAGGTTTGTACAGTTAGGAAAAACACAACTTACTTTAAAAATTTGTCATTTGTTCCTACACAATATACAAACCATCGGTCTTTACATGAGGAAGACTTTCTTCCTTGGTGGGGAGGAATCTGAGTAAGCCTCTGAACTGTCAGGTAATTCGCCACACCTGGGCCTTCTTCCTGATTAAGTAAAGCAAGGAAGGAGGCCGTGCCTCTGACATGTTGAACAGAAGTATGGGTCAAATGTGTTCAACTGTCAGACTTCAGGACCGTTTTGAATGAATGGGTTTGTAAGCAACATCAATTTGAAAAAAGGCTGGGTTGAATCCGGTGTCGGAGACAATAAAGCTATGTATCACCAACGGGTTTGATTTATTGTCAGGCCCTCTCTCCCCGTGCTAGAGAGAGGGCAATACTTGCTTCTAAAAATCTATAATATACAGATAATTGAATGGATGGTCAGTTGCATAACTCACCTGGATCGAGATGCCAATCAAGCATGTGACAGATCGCTAACCTACCCTCTGCCCGCGGGAAGAGGAAGGTTAAAGGAAGAGGAAGGTTAAAGAAAGAGGAAGGGGATAGGCCAGTCACTCACACATACTCTCTTTCACAACTGAACGCCTTGGACATACTCTCTTTCACAACTGAACATCTTGGGCGAAATGCTTACCTGTCCTCTTAGAAGAGCTGGGTAAGCTACACAACTTGTTGAGCAGCCACCACAGGACCCAAGGAAAAAGTGTCCAAGGACTTGTGGGCACATCCTGAAGGTAGGAGGAGGTGAAGGTGGTCTGGAGCGACCACAACTCCCCCACCCCCCTTCAGTACCTGAGGAACCGACAGATTCTTCGAGTGCGAGGGACAGACCAATGTCGCCGACATCCTGAGCTCTCTCTTGGGGCATACTGGTGCTCTCCTCGCCAAACGCAGAGTACACCTGTTTGATCGTCTCATGAAGCCAGAAAGAAATGGTGTTCTTGGACACCTCTTTCTGGGTCGAGCCAGTACAAAGATTCGTCATCACTCAGGCCGGAGATGTCTAGTCCTCTTAAGGTAGTACCACAGCACTCTAACAGGACAGAGTAGCATCTCGTCCAGACCATTATCAGCCAAGTCCTGTAAGGAGGGGATAGTGAAGGACTCGAACCTGGTGTCAGGGACCGATGGATTCCGAGTCTTTGCTACAAAATCGAGCATAACAGATCCCCATCCCATCAAGTGCTGAACATTACTTCAAAGTCCATGAAACTTGCCTACTCTCTTCACCGATGCCAGGTCAAGCAAGAAAACTGGCTTGAGAGGGTCAGATCCCTGTCTGACGACTCTTGTAAAGGCTCATACAGCATACGAGTCAGGCTCTTAAGAACGAGAGTCACATCCCACGCAGGGGACCTGAGTTCCCTAGTAGGGCAAGACCTTTCGAAGCTTCTCATCAGCAAAGAAATCTCCAGTGAGGAGGAGATATCTACACCTTTCTTGGCAACCCTCTTCAACAGGACATGGAGGAGCTGATCCCCGATGGAGGGGGAGCAGACAAAACACCAGACTGTTGGGCAACCGGAGGGTAAACCACTGCAGGAGCGTGAGGCGATGTCTTATCAACCACAGCAGGTAATACTAAAGGAGGGGCATGCGTCATTACCACAGTCGACGTACAGGCCCTCAAGAAGGAAGTCACTGCCACAGAAGTGGCAGTCACTGGAGGCATTGCAAGATCACGGGATGCCTTCTGATAACTTGGCAGGCCCTGCAACGAAGGAACGCCCAAGAGACCCAGAGAGACCCAAGCCTCCCAGAGTTCCTCGTTATCCTCCACACCTGAAAGGGAAGTCAGGTTAACGGTGGCAGTTGCTCTTCACTCCGAAGGGGATGCACACCCCGCCTCCCGAACGAACAGAGACCACTGAGCGGAGATCATCCCGGTCCCCAGCCCCCTAACACAACTACCGCCTAATAAAACAAACAGGACGACGAGGGGGAGATCACTCCCGTAGGAATGACAGACATGGTTGGAAGTTTTGTAGGGGGAAGGAAAGAAGGAGAGGGATCAACAACCAGTGGAGACATCAGGGGCATGTTACCACTAAACGAATCCTTGCGAGCCTTTTTCTTGTACCTTCGCCTCTGCTAATACTTCACCCACTGCACAGGAGACCAGACACGACACTCGTCACACACATTGTACTGAGTACAGTCATGTCCTATGCAACTGGAGCAGAGGGCATGGGAGTAACATCAAAGGAAGAGCAATAGCGGTCGCACTGCTTAAGGCTGGTCCCAGGACACACGCTGGGACCCAGCCTTTCGCTCAGACAGCTTATTATCTGATTTGTGAGTTGCACTTCTCCAACACACAAATACATTCAGATGTACACATCCATACTAAAAAAAAAGAACAATCCCACCGAGAATGTTGAAAATGAAGCAACAGCAGGCAGTGCAGAGGGAAAACCAAGAGCTTGTAAGGATAGTATTGAGTGACATACTGGCTGGGTGTTGTCTAGTTTATTGGTGGTTCCTTACTGAATGAATGTACAGAATCTTCGAAGTTGTTACTGGCTGGTGCGAGTGGCAAAGTAGTTTCTACACACAAACAGGGCAAAACAGAGATTATGTTTTGGGCATCTGTGCTTGTGGACAGACAAACAGATGGCGATTGTGAGAGACATAATAAACGTACAGTGATAAAACATATATCAATGGAAAGGCCAGGAAATTCCACATATGGACATTTGCATGAGATTTGAGACATTAATGAATACAATGCAGTAGCATAATATATGTGAAATGGCGAGACGTTTGGCGTCTTCACAAAGAAACATACATACAGTTTGATACAGAAGATTCAGTGGAACATTATGAGTACATGATTGGAATGTTTGCATGGCAATGCAAGTAGTGGTGATTGTACATGAATTGAGACAACAAATGTTAGAGAAACCGACAGAAATATTGTATGGTAGAAGTTGCATTCCTTCGAGCGGTCCCCTCCAGTTGATGCACGGGAGGGAGAGAGAGAAAGCGGGATGCTTTGTCTTGTTTTCTCCGATGGATGACACACATGCACAAGTGTACCCATAAGACCGCAATGCGGTCCCTTACAATACTCCCCCCAAAAGCAAGGCCCCGATGCAGAAATTGTCTTGCATACAATTGGAATGGGCGCAAAGGGCTTGGGCTTTGGGCGGGTGGGAGGCTGAAGGGCAGCACCGGCCAGCAGGAACTCGAGGAGGATGGCAGCGGGTTGAAGGTTGACGTCGGCTGATCCTTCGTTGGTCAGGTCGTCTGGTACGAGTTCGGGGGTGGCAGCAGGCTGCCTGGAGGAGGCGTTCAGGGTTCCTGTGGTGGGGTGGGTCATCTTGGAGGGTCAGACATCTACTGAAAGCTCGGGAACGGCTGAAAGCTGAGTCGGGGAGAAGGCGAAGGGTTCGTTGGTGCATGGGTCGGACGTCTGCCATCGGCTCCTTCGGGTCACTCCGGGGTCACCAGTGTAAGGATGGTATTGAGTGACATACTGGCTGGGTGTTGTCTAGTTTATTGGTGGTTCCTTACTGAATGAATGTACAGAATCTTCGAAGTTGTTATTGGCTGGTGCGAGCGGCAAAGTAGTTTCTACACACAAACAGGGCAAAACAGAGATTATGTTTTGGACATCTGTGCTTGTGGACAGACAAACAGATGGTGATTGTGAGAGACATAATAAACGTACAAAGATAAAACATATATCAATGGAAAGGCCATGAAATTCCACATGTGGACATTTGCATGAGATTTGAGACAGATTAATGAATACAATGCAGTAGCATATGTGAAATGGCGAGACATTTGGCATCTTCACAAACAGAAACATACATACAGTTTGATACAGAAGATTCAGTGAACATTATGAGTACATGATTGGAATGTTTGCATGGCAATGCAAGTAGTGGTGATTGTACATGAATCGAGACAACAGTGGTTAGAAAGAAACAGACAGAAATAATGTATGGCAGAAGTTGTGTTCCTTCGAGCGGTCCCCTCCAGTTGACGCACGGAAGAGAGAGAGAGAAAGCGGGATGCTTTGTCTTGTTTTCTCCGATGGATGACACACACACAAGTGCGCCCATAAGACCGCAATGCGGTCCCTTACAAGCTCCTCATAGCTTGGCAGCCTAAAGCAAAGTGGATGTTTACCATTCGGGTGGGTGGGACTCCCACCTAGAGTATGGTACTTAACTACCTAACCACCTTAAAAGTTAACCAGCCAGTTTCCAACTGCTCTCAAGCAGATTCCTCATGTAAAGACTGATGGTTTGTATATTGTGAAGGAACAAATACCTTTTCAATTGGTTCATCATTATTTTTGGGAAGTACTATAGTACCCTGCTCCTACTATAATTTTTTTTTTTAATAGTTACCTCTACCTTTACATTGTCAATGTTTGCAATATTCATGTAATTTTCAGACTGATTTTTTCTTGTGGTTTCTATCTACCACATCTGGTCTTTAATCTGTATGAATGACATTTCAGAAGTTGTGTCTATTCAAGTAAGAAATTTTCTAGTTTTAAAGCTGATATTTTTAGTCTGTTTCTAAGGTTATGAACTTTGACCTACTTCCACTTCCAAAGAGAGAGTTAGTGTGTCAAGGGTGGGTCTTGGCTAAATCTAGTTTTCCTAGGCCTTCTATAGGTATTGGTGTATTAATACCATCGTTCTTAACTTGAATGGAGTGTCCTTTAGAGTTGTCCATTAGGCGGGGTACACACTATCCAACATGCTTGTCCAGCGTGTTTGTTCACACATCACCATAGATTGAAATGGATGTTTGATCAAACGTCAGTATGCCTGCCAACAACGTCATGCAACATGAGCCATAAGAAAGCCTGCATAGCTATACTTGTAGCTATAGCCACTGAAAAGCCTATTAAACGAGAAAGAGTATGTATGAAGGAGCGGTACAAGAAAAAAGTAAACTATCTCAGGACAAACAGGCTGTTTGACCATCGAGTATAGAACCGCTTGTCAGACCTTCGTACCTGACCACACACACTCAAATTGTTGGATCAAACACCTTGTTGGACAAGCATGTTGGATAGTGTGTACCCTGCCTTAGTAAGCCAGAGGTCAAAAGGTTTTTAGGTTGTGTCATCATATGACGATGTAATTGAATTTCGTCCAGGATTAGGTCCCTCCCGCATTTTCCTGAAGTCTGTACTAGTATACTCTAAACAGGCTCCACCCTCTCGGCTGTCATCCTTGGCTACGCTCTGCCCCCTAGCGTAATACCAACAATTGCATGCATAACCTTTGAAAATGCACCTGTAGCATTCTTGTAGCTGTTTGAATGAAGGAGCTGCTACCCTTCAACAACTCTCACATCAAGGCCCAAACGCCCTCATAACCTGGACCATAATGTTAAGAGCAATGTGGCCAATGCCAAGTCCAAAAATTGGATCACAAGCCATTAACATTGATCACAAGCACGTATCTTAATACAGTTTTGTGTGCGTGTACGTCTGTCTGTCTGTCTGCTTTGTCTCTCTCTGACTGACGTGTGTCTTTCTCTCTCTTTCTGTCCTCCTGTCTGGCTGTCTCTATGTGGAAACTTCGACAAGAGAGATTGTGCTTTTCCGCAAATTATGGTGCAATTTATGTATCCTTTCTAAATTTACATAAAGTGGAAATGCGTATTATGTAGAAGAAGGACATTATGTTTTGTTGCGTTTGTATTTCGTTGTGAAAAGCATTACGTTTGGTTGTTTCATGTATTTGTAATTATACGTGTAATAGTGCTTGAATACTGGTCATCGGCTGTTTGTTGGTCCGGTTGTTAGTCGAACATTTGGGTTGGTCGGTGACGGTCATGAAGTTAGTCACGTCACAGCTCAGGTGCAGTGCATTTGTAACTAGCAAGGACTCAAGAAAGGGGAATGCAGCCATAGTTGAAGGTGCCTTCAAGTCCTCTTAAGTATTCCCTTTCATCTTAAAGTTCATTTAGGGAGATTTCCTTTGGGAGATATGCATATCTACATGTAAGGAGAATTTCTTGGAGTGTGCTTTGGATGAGGGTTATGAAGTAGAGATTGTGCTCAAGCCAATCCCATCCTCAATTCAGGCTAGGAATATAGAATGCGCCATTTGAACTAACAGTAAGTTTATATTGTTTATGTCGTAGATTAATATACACAATGCAATGCAGTGTTTTAAGTGCAGTTTGGAATATGAGTAAAGTAACCTGGCTGTCATAGTGTAGGACAGGATACAATTGGGTTAGTATGTTTCAAACCGTTTAGGCTATATGATTACACTTACGTCTTGAAATGCTACACTTATTTTGAACGAGTCGGAATAGTCCTTGTCCGCCTGTGTGTGTCTGTGTGTGTGTCTCTCTCATTGAGGAAGTTTTGTAATGTAGATATATTTTTCATTGTATAATTATTATTGTAACTAGTCATCATAAAAGGAAACAGAGTACAGTACCTGATTTTTAATGAATCTATGCCTAAATAAGGCTGCAGGCATGTTTGAGTTGACAATAAATAAAACAAGAATAGCTTAGTTACATGTTTATTAGATGTTATTAATATGTTATTTTATGTATAGTAATGTGGTGATTGGTGTCCACTACACAAAAATGGAGTCATCTGGGTGATGTATTGCTTCCTCAGAGATGCGGAGCATCATGAGTGTGTCTGTCTTGAAGGAGACAGGATTTTCTGCCAAGAGTAGTTGGGAAACTATAATTTTGAAGACATTTTAATGAAGGTTAGCATGGGCAGGTCACATTGTGCACACTAGCCCAGACAGCAGACACACTTTCCTTATGATGTTTATCTGTAATAAAAACAGAGGTTGTAACTAATGAACATACCTTAACCGTAATGCCAGTAGGTTACTTTGTCTGATTAACATTCACAAATATTAAAAGTCATTCTTCATACAAATATATGTCTTTGCTGAATATGACAAAAATGTTATGCATGCAAATTCATTTTCTCGACTTTGAGAAATGGAATTACTGTATAGATAACATTGGCAAGGTGTAGTGTTACCATTCATAAGCTTATTATGCCATGTGCCTTTTACAGTGTACTTTAAGAAGGAGGAAAGGTAATGGCATAATGCCATATCTTTTACATTTGCATTGATTGCTTATAAAGTACCCTTCTTTCAAACCGCTGTAAGTATGCTAAAGATGCGTTTTCAAAGGTTATTTATGGAATCGTTGTTGGTAATATGCTAGGGGGCAGAGCCTGGCCAAGGATGACAGAGCCTGTTTATACTAGTACAGACTTAAGGAAAATGCATCCCTTTCACCGAGGATGTCCAACAGGGGGAGGAGCAATATCACCTTAGTAACTGCTCTGGGACCCTTGCCTGAATATACACCATACCCTCGGTTCCTTAAGGGGTGTCAGTCCGTCAAGATTAGACCAAGCACTGGGGGAAGGTTTGACACAGAATCTTCACCCCACTCGATCACCTCAGGTACTCCCGTCTTACGGGTGGAGAGACATGCTGCCCACCTCCATCTCAGTTATACGAAGTCTTCCATATTTCAGTGCCATGCAAATGTCATCAATAATAGAGGAAGAGAGAAGAGGAAAGCTTAACAGAGGGTGGAGTAAAAGGATGAAGGATTCCTAGTCTGGTTCAACCCATTGCAGAGATGGAAAGTATAAAAGTACATTCAATCCCTGCAGTAGGTCCTTAACCATCCCCCCCCTCCACCTCTTCAAGGGGTTGGGATACAAGGGCTTAGAAATCCATTCAGCTTCTGACTTAAATAATAGTAAATAAAACAAACCAATACAAAATCCTTTAACAACTTTCATTTTGTGAAAAATACAATCTTACAACCACTGGTCAAGTTACTGACAATGAATATGCTTTGAATCAACATGTGATCATGGTTGAACACTTGTAATACTCGAGATTAAATTTTCATGGAGCTATGCACTCAAATTTAAGATTTATAAATTATTATTATAACTAACTTCATGATAATTCAGTGTAATTCAGTGCTTTGCATCCCAAAAATCATCTACAAATGCTTATTAATGCTAATCAAGTTCTTTCATCTAACACAATGTAAACTGAAGACTTAACAAGAAGTTCTTTTGGTAAACATGTTAGGTCACTATACAATCTTTATCTAAATATACAAAAATAAATTCCTTCTCCCTGGAATGTTTAAATTTACATTCTATATGGGGCACTATTAAAACTTATGAAAAATGATTCCTGAAAACACTGGGCCCATTCCTTACTGTTGCAATGCAAATGAGAAACTTAAGCACACATCTACCATACCTACAAATACTGTACTGTATTCTGTACACAAATTTTATCATATGATTACTAACTTACAAGCTACACCTGTGCTTATCTAGCTCAGAGTTTTTATGGCTGCCCATTATACCATCACAATAGTCATCCTGCATTGTACTAAACACAGCCCAACATTGCAGAATACGCTCTCCATTACAGACAACACTTCTGCTAATAATTCTGTTCATATTCTCAAACACAGCCCAACATTGCAGAATACGCTCTCCATTACAGACAACACTTCTGCTAATAATTCTGTTCATATTCTCAAACTCCTGTTCACAAAACAACTGCATTAATTTGAATCTATCCTTTACCAAACAACTCATTTTCTAATCAAATTCATTTTACTAAGTAGCAAGCAGAATCTACAATCTAGTTTCCCTAGTTTAACTTTGTCAAAACCAGATGTTTCTTCATGTTCTTTAGTCACCCTATTTTTATGGAAAATACAACAGTAAACACACACATACACACACACTATACTTGGGAGTACAACTTCTATAACAGTGTTCTCATGGATGATTAAATTTCTTTACTGACATCTGTATATTTTACTGGTTGGCTTTGCTAAAGTACTTGAGTTTCTCCTGTGGGTTAGGAATGATCTGAAAAAAAAAAATCATACAATGAATAAAACATGACAATAAAAAAAAAAAAAAAAAAATCCTGTGACAGGAATTTTATCTTAAGTAATTCAAATACCACATTTCCAGCACCAAGGACACTGTTTTTCCTAAAATAAATCTCAAAAATTGCAATGCATCCTAAAGGCTGGGAGTGAAGTTTTTCATTAGTCTATCCTAATCAAAAAGGAAGGTTATTTTTTCTAAAGCACTCAGAACTCCTGTATATGACCTCTGAATGAAGTGTATAAATTTTTCTTAGGCTAAAATAGTAGATAAACATATGATATATACCATAAAATATAGTCACAGATTCAAACAACCTGACTTTATGGGAACATTATTAGCTGACAAAAGTAAAATTGTGCTATCTTAAAAGGGTGTACTGTACTGGTAAATCTTACTATTTAACAAGAATATCATAATCACAGTGGAAATCTTTATGTTGCTTTTTATGATAGTTATTTTTTAGAGATTCACAACTTTTTTTTCTACTTGGAAGAATGTTCAAAATATTTTCAGGTTTTGAAGATTAAAATGTATATTCTTCCTAGTAATAACTATTACATGAAATTTAAAATCTCTACTGTATTTTTATTTTGTTCTACTTTAATGTCATATTCATGCATTGTTTGTTGCAACTTAAGTGTACTGTATTCATGAGTTAGTGCACTGCATTCCACACATTCAGTTGTCTCTATTTGTTGAAGTACCATGACTTTTGGCAGGTACAGCTTTGATTATTGTAGTTTTTTTATATTATAAATACTTTGTATTTTTCTTAGGTATACAAACCACAGCCTGATGTAAGAAAAGATACTCCATATATGGAGTATCTTTTCTTACATACACTGGAACAGCCGTAAACAAACTAAACAAGGGTGCCACCCAGGTGGGGATGGAGGAGAGAGGATGCCCATTCTCACCCAACCAACACTACACCTCCAATATGTAAGGCTAAAGTTTGTTTGTATAGGAAAAATGCAAATTACTTTTAAAATTCAGCACTGTTCCTGGAAGGCTACAACACAACACCTTTCATAAAAGTTGACTCACTAATTAGACTGGAGGTAGAACCCACAGGTAGGGAGCACCTTTGCAAGTGAGGCGGAGTGCCACCATGCAGAAAAAAGGCATTGGTGCTGCTCTGCTGGCTCCACCCTGGAACGCAGGATGATCCTGCTCCACTGACACAGCCCCGAGGGCGGGGTAGTGCCCTGCAGGTGGGCAGTGCTTCCCTCTATCCTGCTCCACATGTTAACCTACCAAAATCACATTGGTAAATCTGCCATACTTTTCAACCATGTAAACAAACTACTAGCTGCTCATTTAAGAGAGTACTAGTGTAAGAGCAAGTGAGAACACAAATTCTAATAATGCTTAAAATTCTCATAAAGATATCTACATTCAAAGAGAACACGACTGGTAAATGCTTTCCTTCTAATGGATCCTGTGAGGTAAAGGCAGTATGACTCCTTTAAGTAACCAACTGTAAAAGTGGAATTTTTCATTTCCATTTACTAAGTACTGTAATTGGAGGTGATACAAGAATCACCCAGTTTACAAGCCATAAGACTAGTGCACGTTGTCAACAATCATATATACATCTGATCAGTACCCTAGGCCCCTTCTAAACCCAACCGAGCTGGGACCTGGAAGAACTAAGTAGCTGCTGCTCATGACTCAGTGGGTAGACCTATGGGTTCCCCTAACTCACTGAGACTAGTCATATATAACAGTGAAATCTATCAGGCTATGAGCGGAGCTTGAACTCAGGAGCACCACACTGTGAAGTCTTGTTGAAACCAACTGAGCCACCATGACTCATAATTTGATGTTGAAGCCTCACTTCTAACACATTTCACAACTAAAACAATTATATAGTACAGGCAGTCCCGGTTTACGACGGTTCCGGCTTCGACGTTCGAGGTTACGACGCTTTTCAAATATATTCATCAGAAATTATTTCCTGGCTTACGACGCATGTTCCGGGGTTACGACGAAGCCCGCACGATCCGATCCGAAAGAAATATGGCCCCAAAACGGCAGAATAATCATAATTTGAAGGTTTTTTGATGTAAAACTCAATAATAATGCAGTTTACATCATTTTCAATGCACCCAGAGCATTAAAAGTAAGGTTTTCTTATGATTTTTGACGATTTTCGACGATTTTCCGGCTTACGACGATTTTCGGTTACTGACGCAAAAAGAACGGAACCCCGTCGTAAACCGGGGACCGCCTGTAAATGGTAAATATATATACTTACTGTGTCATCACCAGGCTTCCAGCCAGCAGGACACACTTCACCATGTGAATCGGTAAACTGGAATGCCTGTACCAAACGAAGTGTTTCATCAACTGAGCGCCCAACAGGTAGATCATTCATGGTAATCTGACGCAGCACTCCTTTGTCGTCAATGATGAATAGCCCTCTGTTGGCATACAAATTTATATAATTCCTATCTTTTTATTATACATGAAACTGATTACCTACAGAATCCTGAATGCATGACAAACTGCTGTATAAGAATAATGATTATGTTATGTATAAAAAATCCTTTTAATCAATGAAAAGTTAGCACTGTAATTCATAAACATATCATGATTTTCACCATACCTCAATGCAATACCTTGACCCTCGAGGTAAACACCATAGTCAATGCTTATCTTGTGAGTAATATCTGAGAGTAAAGGAATGTTCAGTTTCCCGAGACCACCATCCTGAAATGAAATGTATGAAAGTTACTTCTGGCACAGATACCTATTACCAATAAAAAAAAGGGCCTTTGTTATCTTCTGACCCATTCAGAGCGAGATGCCACTTTCAACAATTTGGCATTACAATTCTATTAATTTGTCATATTTAACCTTTCACTGCTGAAAACCTGAGCTATATAAAATGCTCTAAGTTTGATAAACCCAATCCTTCCGAGGGAGCAAATGTCAGGGTGAGCATATAAAATAAACTGACTGCAAGGAAAGAATTTTGTCTCAACCTTGACTAGAATGCTTAAATTTTACACTGACATTTTAATGTACTGTATGACATTTCAATGTAAGTACAGTACAGATGCACATGATGCAAGTTGATGTTAAAAGATTCCAGGAGCACATACATCTTGTAACTTTATGCAAACTACACCAAACTTCTTATTTATCACTACTCTATACAGCTATGCAGAATTTTAACTACAGTGTAAAGGACAAGCTATGCAGCTGGAGTCTGAAGGGACAACATGTGCAAAGATGCTACACAATATATGTGCAGCCACAGTCCTTTCCTCCAGGTCATTGTGCTGCCTAATTAGTCTGACTTGTCAAAACTGCCTCTGCAACTCAGGCGTATCCAAGTCCTTGGGTAAAAGACCCTCAGGCCCTTCATGATCCCATATCTTCTGATTTACTCCTTCTGCAAGGGAGGAAAACTCCTCAGAGCCCCCTGGGGATCGTTCCACCACTCAAGCATACAATCTGTTGTTCAGTCCTATGACTGTACCAGGCTCATAAACCCTAATGGATAGACCAGACCAGGAGCTCAAACAGTCTCTGTCATGGTCCATTCACTCTCCAACCCCTCCCTCTTAGTAACACCTGAAGAGGTGGAAGAGACAGGTGTACAATCCATGGCAGCCCCACGCAACCTGGAAAAAGACAGATAACTTCTCAGGCAAGCAAGGACGTGGGCAGTCGACAACTTGCAGTGATGTCGACCTTACGGGTCAGGGAGAGTGGTCCCACTCAAGCAAACATGGGCAGGGGTTGTCCCTCAAGCACACCAATGCTTTCCAAGAGGCTGAAACTCTACAGACAAGGAAATCTAAATGGGGGACCTCCTCTTGCCATGTCTAGGTGATCTACCAGACTGCAGCCCGCTGGACTGCTCTCATTGCAGACTTCCTCACCTATCGCTGGGCCATGCTAGCCGAAGGTCATGGACTGACGGACCATGAACCCTAACCGGATTGGTCAGCCTTCCTAACCAGTCTGGTACCAGTACCCTTAGGTCCAAGGACTCAAGAGGTAGTGGTTGTCTCCTTGCTTGGGGTAACAGATTCAACGGTACCACTAGCGAAAGACCCCTGTTGGTGCTCTCCACACACAGGACCAACTGCTGGGAGTCTTGCGAGACTTCCCGCAGGGAGACAGAGGAGCTTTCTTCTTCTTACATTAGCAGTCAAAGTCACAGGGGAGGAGGCAGAAGTACCAGTGTTGAGAAAGGCTTAATTTGATCCATTTTTATATCACGTCCACATCACAATCACAATATCAACAGTAATGTCAAAGAATGCAAAAAGCATGGAATAGTGAAAAGTGAAAAGGGCTTAAAAAAAAAAGTCAGAGAAAAGGGAGCCAAAGGAAGTCTGCATCTAACAGCGGCTGAAAGTAAAGTGAAGTGCAGCCCAACAGGTTGGCGAGCTTCCCCTACCTGTCGATAGTTGACTGCCTTGTCAGTAAGTTTTAAATGGCCATTCTATCTCAGGTTTGCAAGCTTATCCTAATGCAAAGGACAGTCTGAATTTGTGTGAGAACCAAGGTTCTGAAAGCTTATGACTAGAATTGCCCTACTCCAAATTACCCACACTCCTGTAACACACAATCTTCCAAAGGTGGCCTAACTGTTCCCTAAGTGTTTAGTTCCAGTACTCTCCTTAACTATTTAAAAGTCTCCATCAGGCCTAAACGCCTAACCTAAAAGACAGTGTTGCTTTAAACAAATTGCTTACATAAAAATAGATTAAAAGCAAATTCCAAAAAGTAAATTTTATAACCATTCTATCATTAGAGGTAACACTCTTCTTAAAGTGGGACCACTGAGTGAATAAAATGAAAATCCACAAAAAAATGCTGACAATTGTGCAAAAGCATTTACCATCTAACTTAACAAATGGAACATATGCTGCTGAAACATTAAGATGTTAATGGTGTAAACTTTGTTAATCAAGTTTCAGCTACAAAAAACTGCAATATACAGTACAATAAAACTAAATGGTTGGGCATGTGCAATTTATCATCATTAACTAAATTCTCTAGCAGCAGAACAATGTACTGTGCTATAATTGATATACATATGAATTTTAGCCTGTATCAACTTTACGGTAATCTCATGAAAACTGCAAATTCTAAACTACAGCAGTCCAATCCATTCTAGAATAACACCTTAAGTAACATTTAAAACCCAAACTATAATTGATTATAGAAGCCTGTGCCTGTACTGTACATCACAACTAATAGAAAAACAAAACAAAACAAAAAATTACAGGGTGGGTGGTTAGAAAGGAGGGTTCTTTGGGTATAAATGAGAATGGGAGTTTAATACTAAAGATGCGGGAAACATGGGTGGATGAACAGTATTTAAGGCCAAAGCCCACACACTGCCAACAAGAAAGGATAATATTTTAGACCTAGTATTTGTGAATGAGGTGAACTATGTTAAAGAAATAATAGTGTATAATACAAGTATTTTGGACCATAATGTCATAGAATTAACAGTTAGTTCCAAAGCACATGAAAACAGAGATAAGCAAGAGAAGAAAAAATGGGAAGGATATGGCAAATACAATTTCTATAGTAAAAATATAAATTGGTAAAAAATAAATGAAGAATTAAACAGAATTAAACAAAGACTGGGAAAACATATTCGTAAGTGATAATATACAAGTAAATACGGATATATATAAAATATTAGAGGAAATAGTGGAAAAATATACGAGTATACCGAAGAAGAAAAGTAAACATCAGTCACGCATACCAAGAGACACAAGGATCTTGTTCCAGAAAATCAGAAAGTGGAAAAAAGGTCTTGCAAAAGAAAAGAATGCATGGAAAGTGATCGAGCTAAAAAGTAAGATAGAAAATGCAGAACAAAAGATTATACAGTCAAAAGAAAATCAAGACCTAGAAGAAAGGACCCAACAAAATATCAAGCAAAACCCCAAAATTTTTTACCCATATGCAAAAAAGATTAATAAAATAAATAGAAATAGGCCCTCTAAGAATTGAAGGGCGATTAACAAATGAAAAAAAGGAAATATGTAACATATTAGCAGAAAGATATGAGTGAATTTACACCTAGAATTGATGAAGATAATGATATAGAAATAAGAGATGAAAACAGTGAATATTTATCGGACATAGATATTACTGAAGCCGACATTGTGCAGGCTATTAATGAGATTAAAAATGGATCAGCAGCACGACCAGATGGTGTACTTGCCATTTTGTTAAAGAAAGTGGTTCATTCAATCGCAAAGCCGCTCGCAATATTATTAAGACAAAGTATAGATACAGGCAAAATTTATGATGAGCATAAATTAACGTATATTACTCTATCTTTCAAAGGAGGATCAAGACTAGAGGCAAGTAATTATAGGCCTGTTAGTCTGACATCTCATATTATGAAAGTTTATGAAAGGGTAATGAAAAAATTAATGAAACATTTAATGAAAAATAGTTTGTTTAATATAGGACAACATGGTTTTGTACCCGGAAGAAGTACACAAACCCAACTGTTAGTCCACCATGAAAGCATATATAAAAATATGATAAACAAAAAAGATACAGATGTGGTTTACCTAGACTTTGCAAAAGCTTTTGACAAGGTAGCCCATAATATATTAGCGAAAAAAATTAGAAAACATAACATTGTGGATAAAGTAGGAAGATGGATAAAAGAATTTTTGCAAAACAGAAAACAGATAGTGATTGCTAACAACGAGAAATTGGATGAAGCTAAGGTAATATCCGGTGTGCCACAAGGTACGGTGTTAGCTGCAATGCTGTTTGTGATTATGATTGCACACATAGACAGTAATGTTAAGGACTCGGTAGTGAGAAGTTTCGCCGATGACACAAGAATAAGTAGAGAGATTACTTGTGATGAAGATAGGAACTTGCTACAAAGAGACCTAAACAAAATATATAAATGGGCACAGGTAAATAGGATGGTATTTAACTCTGATAAATTTGAATCAATAAACTATGGTGATCAACAAGGAATGCTATATGTATATAAAGGACCTAATAATCAGACAATCACAAATAAGGAAGCAGTTAAAGACCTTGGTGTGATGTTGAATAGAAATATGTTATGCAATGATCAAATAGCAATACTATTGGCAAAATGCAAAGCAAAAATGGGAATGTTGTTCCGGCACTTCAAAACAAGAAAAGCTGAACGCATGATTATGCTTTATAAAACGTACATACGTAGTCCACTTGAATATTGCAATATAATATGGTACCCACACTACCAAAAGGATATTGCACAAATAGAGTGTACAAAGGTCCTTTACAGCTAGAATAAAAGAAGTTAAGGACCTTGACTACTGGGAAAGACTACAATTCTTAAATTTATATAGTCTTGAAAGGAGAAGAGAACGCTACATGATAATTCAGGCATGGAAACAGATAGAAGGAATTACCGAAAACATCATGGAGCTAAAAATATCAGAAAGAGCAAGCAGAGGTAGATTAATAGTGCCCAAAACTATACCAGGAAAACTAAGGAAAGCACACAGGACATTAATCCACCACACACCAGCATCGATAATGCAGCGTCTATTCAATGCGTTACCAGCCATCTGAGAAACATATCAGGAGTGAGCGTAGATGTGTTTAAGAATAAGCTTGAAAAATATTTAAGATGCATCCCAGACCATCCAAGACTGGAAGATGCATTAGCAATTCTTTGGTAGACATCAGAGGTGCCTCACAATGAGGGACCTGGGGCAACCCGAACGAACTGTACGGTATGTAAGGACTATGGCCAAATTGACACCTTTTTTATTATCCACTATTACACTAAAAAAAACTTTGCTCCTTGAATCTCTACTATATTGTTTCAAATTTTGCACTATTTCTCAACCAAAGTACTGTAACTACATATCCTATTCATCAACAACAGTAACTATATAATCTAAAACAAAAATCAATATATACATACCTTTCTTGGTGTATTGGTCCATGCCAAGTGAGTGAAGTGAGAATCAATAGAACAGGCCACAACTTCTGTGTTCAAAGCCCGGAATTCATTGACACGGTCGTTGAATGCAAGAATTTCAGTTGGGCATACAAAAGTGCTGAAAATAATTAAATGAAGTAATAACAAGCAACCCATATTACTGCAATGAATAGTCATTAAATCAGTGGACTAACCATTCAATATATTTTCTGCCAAAGTTAGGAGTAAAAAGGAGTAAACATAATGCAAAACTATATTCAAAATTATTCCACCATCAGAATCTGCGTGTAATGCATTTCATCTGAACTGGAAAGCAATGGAATGTGATATTTTGTAAATGAAAAATATGTGCTTGAACATTAACAGGAACCCCGATGGTAGAAACTTAAAAGCTTTATCAAGAGGGAACAACAGTTTATTATTTACATGCTTTCCTAAATAAGCAGGCAGTAGACATCTATTAGTAGCCCCTTCAAAAGGTGGAACTGATTCATCCCAAGATAGCTTCCCTTATTGTTTGCTGTTAACCAAATTATTCTTCCCTGAAAATTTACTCAATCCATAGGAGGGCACAAATAAATATTGTTGGATATGGAACAAGCAACCTCTGAAGCATGTGACAGGTTCTTATGTTTCTCAATTTCATTAGTTGACAATTTACACCATGACAAGTATGACAATCAAAGAAATAATGCTGCAAGGGTAGACAAGTTTAAGATTTACAATTTCATTACAGATAAAACATTTGCTAGTTTTCCACTTCATATCTACTCTGGGATAAAGTTATATAAGCAGTACAAAATATACTACATGTACCTGTAGAAGTAACAAAAAGCCACTGAGATGTCAAATGAAAAGGAATATAATCTCCTGATCATTTTATTTTACTGGTGTGTTTTGACACATTAAAACTGTGGTGTACTTACAAATCTAAGGGGTAGAAAAAGAAAACCAAGTATTTCCCACGATAATCTTCCAACTTCAGCTCTTTGAACTGACCGTCAATAACTGCCGTGCCTTCCCATGATGGAGCTGGTTTGCTAACTGTAATAGAAGTTAAACTTCGATAATTTTAATACTTAAAAAAGCAAACATCTTAAGTACAATAAGACAAAAGATGATTTGAAATACCCTAACTGGAAGAAAAAAGACTGTGGAAATATGACAATCTTCAAAAAATCAACTGAGACTGGGAAAATGGCAAATACAGGGTTTAATTATATAAGCTCCTGATAAATGCACTGAATCTCCGAAAACTGCAACTGACCTTAACAGATCTGGTACAAGTAGCCATCTTATCAGTAATGGGTAGAAACCATAAGATACAGTAAACGATACTACATAAACAATACGATACAGTAAATGATACTATATAACTTGAAACCTAAGAAAAATTGTCTTCGATAGAGAACCATCATGGTTTATTTTGTGAATTAATGGGGTTGAAAAATGGACTAACATTAAGGAAACTGATTAATTAAACACATGGAACTTTAGTTAAAAGTCTCAACCTTATCTAGTCTTGATTATAAAATAATCAGAGCAAATACTAAACCACTGGTTACATTAATAGAAAACTTGATAATACACAAGCAGCCAAAGCTTCCTTTGAATACTGAGAGCAAAAGCTATAGCCCACATTAAATCAGTATAAGAAAAGCTAATATGCAAATTGCCCAAGATACCAAAATCCCAAGGATCTTGTTATGACTTCAAATTACATGCACAATATTAAGATTTCTACACCTTGCAGTTTTGTATGTTTCTACCACTGCATATAATTCCTATGCATCATTTGTAAGTCAGTCCTTCATTTCAGGTAAAACATGGTTTTAACTCATTCTATACAGAAACTTGATATTGTTTCTGTGAATACCGCAAGTTTTATCGACTCATTTTTTGTTTGCAGTGGGTCGCTATGAATATGACATTTTTATAATAAATTTTATATATCAAGCAACTACATAGCTAACAGCTTTCTACCATAACAGACCAAAAATTTAAATTTTGAGGTGGTGCTACCACCACTAGTGTAGGTGACAGGGTCCCATCCACTACCGGGACTGACAGGTACAACTCAGCGGGAAACATCAATTCGTTTGAGCCAAAATAAGTCCATCTGCGGGGAAGGAGGGAGGGCTCTGATTATGTAATTGCTTGGTAAGTATATATAAAACTTTATTTTATTATACAATGTCATTTTTATATAGGTGACTTACCAAGCAATTACATAGCTGACTCCACATTGAGAGGAGGTGGGTTAGATGGACATAAAACTAATCCAAAACATTAAGAGATAATGACTTTGAACTAGAAGTTTGCTAGCACTGAGACAATGCTGCTTGTACCTTACCTGGTAAGAGAGCTGCTACAGGTAAATACTGCCTCTGGTTGGCGTTCATCTTAACCTGTAAAGGACGTGGTGTGTTGGCCAAAGTCGTCCCTACTTCAGTGGGTACTTTACAGCTGTGGAGGTACACCGACGGCTGATAAAGACAAAAGGAGGTGGCCTTGCCCTGGGCATGACCAGAATAAAAAACATGAAAGTCACCTGCACCACAATAAAAACTAGACAACCAACACCCCAACCATTAAAAATCTGGTGGGTACTCTGAGTATGCTTGTACCTCCAGGCTTCTCAACAACTCAACACCTAAAAACCAAGGCAAGGAGACAGTAGAGGGACAGTTCGCCCCTATGCTTCCTCTCCCAACACCATGCCAACCACAGATAAAGGCCCTAACATACTACAATTATAAAAAACTGCTTCCACATCTTTCAGGTAGTGCGAAGCAAACACAGATTTTGATCTCCATAAAAGTCGATTGGAGAATGGAAGGCAACATATGACGGAACGCAAGAGAAGTGGCGACGGCTCGAACCTCATAAGCCTTTACCCTCAAGACCGGGAAGACATCCTCTTGAATCTGAGAATGTGCTTCTGAGATAAGGCTCAAGAAAAAGAAGAGGGTGTTCGTTGAGAGCGGGCAAGATGGGTTTCTCACTGAACACCAGAGACTGTTAAGAGGAACCCCTGATCTTCTCAGTCCTGCGGATGTAAAGCCGCAAGGCCCTCACAGGGCAAGAAGTCTCTCCTCTTCTTCTGGTCCAAGAATGTTCTCCAAGCTCTTAATAATAAACAAGCGGGGCCAGGGGCAAGGAACGTCCTCGTTCTTAGCGAGGAAATCAAGTGAAAAGGAGCAAACTGTGCCTCCTTGTGCAAAACCAATTTTCTTATCCATTGCTTGGAGTTCGCTTACTCACCTTGCTGTAGCCAGCGCTACAAGAAAGAGTCTTCTGCGTGAGGGACTTAAAGGAGGCAGAACGAAGAGGTTCAAAAGAGGAGCTCACGAGCCACTTTAAAACTACATCCAAATTCCAAGGGACTGAAGAGCGATTGTGTGTCAAAAATTACAAAATAACCTAATGATTCACTAATTGCAAAAAAGGCCACACAAAATCTAAATACATCACCAAAAGACAGGAAAACAATCCAACAAATGAAATAACGTAATTCCCAAAAACCACCGATGTTGACTGGGAGCTGGCAGAAAACGAATTGATTTTTCCCGCCGAGTTGTACCTGTCAGTCCTGATAGCAGGCGGGGGCCTGTCACCTACACTAGCGATGGTAGTGCTACCGCAAAATTTGAATTTTTGGTCTGCCGTGGTAGAAAGCTGTTAGCTACATAACTGCTTGCTGAGTCACTTATATAAAAATGACAAGTTTACCCTAGGGTTTAGGGTAGCCTAGAATAAGTTAAGCATAGGTTTATTCACTTACACTGTAAACTTGTCAGTAGCCCTCTTGAATCTGTTAGTGCATGCCAATGCCTACAGGGGTATTTAAAAAAGTTGCAGTGTTTCTGTCACCTGATAACTAAATTTTGCACAGTGAGGTTCACTAAGATGAGCAGAAAAAAAAAAAAAAACAGAAACCAAGAATTTGCAAATGAGGAAATATACTACTTCCAAAATCTAAGGGAACAAAGTAGGCAGACAAATTAAAAAATAACTGAGGGGCAAGTTATCAATAAGCACCATATTTACAAGCTGCTGCAGCAAAGTTCTGGGTTTACTTGAAATCTCAACTTCAAGTGAACACCATCTCACTGATCTCCATTGCCTCTTCAGAGGCTATATGGGTACATGCACAGTGTTGTATTCATGGCATTTGGGCAATACTCATGCCTTAAATGATGAGTTCACCTCTATATTTTTTTCTTCAAAACACCAATTTGTAAATGCCCTTACAGCATTCATAAACCCAGATGTTATAAGGCACCCAATTTTCACCACAAAATATAATCAATTTATTAATGGCTGCCTTGTGCATATCATACACTGACAGCAAGTATGAAAACTTATCAAATAACCTAAATCAGGATATAGCCCAGACCAAAATGATTTTAGAACAATCAGACTAGTGTAAGCCATTCATTTGTAAAACAGCTCACCTCCTGAAAGCTGTATGCTTTTAGATCTTATAAATGCAAATTTATTTGAGGTCTTTCATTAGAAAATTATTTGGCATTTCTACATAACAGCTCCACACGAATTATTACCTTGGAAATTGATTTTTCCTATACTTTTAGTGTTGCTGGTGAACTAGGTGGTGTTATTTATTGTCGGTCAACTATTATTAACATGCAACTCTACCCAACAACGTTGGGGACAATGTGAGAACTCGGGGTTTTAGATGGGGATATACACTGGGAGAAAACCAGACTGACATGTTGGTTGTGTGGAATGGTTCTGCGCATTTGCAAGTCATTAGGGAGCCACATGTTCAAGAAGGGAATGACTAAGGAAATTATTATAAAAGGAACCATACTAACCTTATGTACCCTAACCTAGTAGGCTGCGTTACTTAGTTGGGGGCTCCAACTCCCAGGACCCCTCAGTGAAGGAAACTTTTCCCAGTTCCCCTACAACACTGTGTATGCCGACAGCATTCCAGGCTGGCCAGCATACAATAACATATCAGTTCTGAGGTTAATTACAGTGACCAACAAAAAAATAACATTAAATTCTTGATAAGCAACCAAAATACTACAGAAAAAGTCAATTCCCAAAGTAATATCCCATGCAGAGTTGTTCCATAGCTCTTCCAATTATTTTTCACTAAGACTAGGTAGGCCAGCCTACTGTGGGATAACCATGTTCATGTGTCACTGTCATACAATGATTTAAACCTGAAGACTTGATCTGTTATTTATTTCAACATATATTTCTGATGAACTCGAGAGTAATTGCTGTTAAAATCTCTTTTAATTAATTGGTAAACAAAATTATGGTAATTATTCTGGTAGTACTAAGTATTACCTCTGTGTTGGGGATTTCCTTGTAAATTAACTTTTTGTAGTATTTTGCTTGCTCATTAAGGATTTACCTCCAATTTTTGTTGCACGACTGTCATTAACCACAGAACTTCATCCAACAAGGTAGGGGACCCGTTAGGAAAGCGGGGTTATGGGTGGGGTATACCTCTGGGACAGGGTAATTTGCTCCTCCGCTTTGTTATTATCCTACAGTTTAGGGGACCACTACGGAATATGGGGTTATGGGTGGGGTATACCTCCAGGACAGGGTGATTTGCTCCCCCATTTTGTTATTACCCTACAATTTAGGGGACCCCTAGGGAAAGTGGGGTTATGGGCGGGGTAGACCACGGGAGGGGTGAGAAAGCAATGAGATCTTACTGCAGACGGCATTACAGAGATGAAAATCCCTTACATAAACACAGGGGGAACAAGACGACCAAGGTAGCCGTTACAAAGACAAATCCTTCCACTACCACTGCTATTTCGAATGCTGCCACGCATGCACACTCTTATAGGGGAGCTTTTGGTACACAGAGCGACTTCTTACTGAGGAAAAGGGGGGCCTGGGGGGTCTGATGCATACAAATACTTATCCAGCCAACCACATAACACTGTTAACTCCATGTTGAGGAAAACCCTACTAATTCTCCATGCTGCAGTCCTAACGGATGGTTAGGAATGGGTAACACAATGGATGGATTCATATTCCGAGTTACTTATATTTCTTTCTGTTTTTTTATAACCGGCTTTTCTTTCTCCTTACCTTTATTTTGAGTTCCTTATTCACAATTATTACTGCTCCTGTACATTAATACATTCCCTCTAGGTGACATTACAATACAGCATTACAATTCAGGATAGGCCTTGAAGAATGGGGCTGCACCCATAGGAACTGTGAGGAAACAGGGGTTTTCAGGAGGAATTGAAAAGTTTCTCTCATCATTGGAAGGGCTGTGGGGGGTATTCATGAGCAATCCTCACAGGTTAGACCTTTGTCTTTCCTTCTTTAACTTTGTTCTGTTTAATTAATGGTGCTTCTCTCAACCTGTAGTGGCCGTGGCAGTGTAGCCAAGGGCCGCCCCTACATTAGTGGGATCTTTGCAGCGGAGAAAGTACGCCGTATGCTGACAAAGTTTACAAGATGCCCTTGCCCTGGGTGAAGACCAGAATACAAAACGACAACAATATCACCTACACCACAGAATTAAAACCACAACCCAAACCTTTAAAAAAAAAAAAAAAAAAACTGGTGGGTACTCCAGGTACAAAGTACCCCCAAGGCTTCCAATCAACTCAAAACCTTAATTCAAGGCGAGTGGATAGCAAAGGAACAGATAGTTCCCTATGCTTCCTCTCCCAGCATCATGCCATCCTACAGTGTTACAATTTTCAAACACGGTCTCTACGTTCTTGAGGTAATGTGAGGCAAAGATGGACTTGCATCTCCAGAATGTCGACTGCAAGATTGTAGAGAGAGACAAGTTATGTCTAAATGCCAGGGAAGTTGTGACTGCCCCAATTTCATGAGCCTTAACCTTACTAACGGAAAGGTTTCTTCCTGGATCTGAGAGTGGGATTCTGATATCAACTCTCTGAAAAAAGGATATGGCATTTGTGGAGAATGGACGAACTGGGTTTCTTACAAAGCACCAGAGGTTGCTTGAAGGTCCTCTAATCTTTTCTGCCCTGTGGAGTTAGTACCTGAGACACCTCACTGGACAGAGAAGTCTTTCTTCTTCCTCAGGTCCTAAGACATCCATAAGATTCTTGATGATGAAGGATCTAAGCCAGGGTTTGGAAGGGTCTTTGTTCTTTGCAAAGAAACCAAAAAAAAGAGAGAGAGAGAGAGCAGACTGCGTCCCCTTGCGCAAATCCTACTCTCTTGTTTATCGCCTGTAACTCGCTAATACGTTTGGCAGTAGCAAGAGCCACTAAAAAAGTGTCTTCTTGGTGAGATTCCTGAAGGAAACAGAACAGAGAGGTTCAAATTGAGGACCTGAAAGCCATTTCAGTACAACGTCTAAGTTCCAAGAGACACTGGAAGAACTTTCTTTCTTAGATGTATCGAAGGATTTGATCAAGTCACTGATATCATGACTAGAAGACAGATCCATTCCTCTGTGTTTCAAGACTGAGCTGAGCATCAACCTATAACCTTTGATGGTAGAGGTCAATAACTTCCTAACAAACTTCAGGAATATAAAAAAATCAGCTATCTGACTTATAAATGTCTCAGAAGAGATGTTATGGCAGCTGCACCACATTCTGAAGACTGTCTATTTGTAGAAGACGCTTGTCTGCACCTCGCAATTGCCTCTGCAGCCTGTCTTGAAAAGCATTTTACTCTGATGAGGCACCTGACAGTCTCAAGCCTGTCAGGGCCAGAGAGGACAACCCTTGGTGGAATCTGAGAAAGTGGGGTTGTCTGAGCAGATTGTTTTTGTGAAAGGAGTCTTGGGTAATCTACCAGGAGTCGAATCAGATCTGGGAACCATTCCTTGTTCGGCCAAAAGGGAGCAACTAGGGTCATGGAGGTGCCCTGGTGCGTAGACAACTTGTTGATTATTTCCCTGATCATTCCAAAGGGAGGGAAGGCGTCCATGCCCCAGTCCAAAAGAGGATCCATGGGACCAGACCAGAGCAAAAGAGTGGAAGATGGTGATTTCTCGTCATTGCGAAAAGATCTACTGTAGGCTTGCCCCATAGTTTCCACAGATTGTTGCAGACTAACGGGTCTAAGGTTCATTCGGTCGGAAGGACCTGTTTGAAGCGGCTTAATTCGTCCACAATAATGTTCATTCTCCTTGAATGAATCAGGTGACAAGAGTGACTTGATTCTCCTCCTCCTACAGGAGATCCCTCACCATCTCATACAGAGAGAAGGAATGAGTGCCCCCGTTTGTCAATGTAAGAAAGTGCAGTGGTGTTGTCCGCATGCAGTACTATCTTCTTGCCGCAGACTAGTTCCAAGAAAGACTGAAGGCCCAGGTGAACTGCTCTCAGTTCCTTTACACTGATGTGAGACTTCTGTTGTACTGTCGTCCATGTTCCGGAGACTTCCTGGCCGTCCAGAAGAGCACCCCAGCCTAGGTCGGAAGCGTCTGAATAAAACTGAAGGTCTGGGCGCACTGGGAGAAGAGACTTCCCTTCCTGAAGTCTTTCTTTGCATGACCACCACTGGAGTCTTCTTTGATTTCCGACGTAATCGGGAAAACGAAAGTCTAGTTGGGTCTTTCTGCACCAGTTTGCTTTCAGGAAAAATTGAAGGGGTCTCATGTGCAGTATGCCTAATTTTACAAACTGCTCTACTGATGCGAGAGTCCCTAGAAGACTCATCCACTGTACTGCCAAGCAGGAAGAAAGAGCAAGGAACTGACTGACAGTCTGAAGGCAGTTGTCAACTCGTTTGGACAACAGAAAAGCATGAAAAGTCTGAGAGTTCAGTATCATCCCTGAGTTCAGTCTCATCCCCAAGCAGGGAATCTCCTGAGTCAGTGTCATAAGGGATTTCTTTTTGATTATGAGAATGCCTACCTCCTGTGTCAAGCGAAGAGTTCTTCTCAAGTCCTCTGAACACTTTTCCTCCAACGATGAGCGGAGAAGCCATTGTCCAGGTATAAGTTGATGCTGATTCCCAGAAGGTGAAGCCAATTCCCTAGAGGAGCAAGGATTCATGTGAAAACTTGCAGGGCCGTTGACAAACCGAAGCATAGGGCCCGGAACTGTAGTACTCTGCCCTGAAAAACGAAGCGTAGAAATTTCCGTGAGTCCGGATGAACAAAAAAAAGTATACAGTACCTTAGTTTAACCAGACCACTGAGCTGATTAACAGCTCTCCTAGGGCTGGCCCGAAGGATTAGACTTATTTTACGTGGCTAAGAACCAATTGGTTACTTAGCAATGGGACCTACAGCTTATTGTGGAATCCGAACCACAGTATAGCGAGAAATTAATTTCTATCACCAGAAATAAATTCCTCTAACTCTTCATCAGCCGGCCGCGGGAATTGAACTCCGGCCCATCGAGCAACAGTCTGAAGCTCAACCGACTCAGCCAAAGAAGGGCTCATCCGGATGAACAGGAACGTGAAAATACGCATCCTGCATATCCAGGGTGACCCTCCAGTCTCCCTGTTGTACCAAAGGCCTCCAGCGCCCCGAAGGCCTTCAGCACCATGAAAAGGCGATTGTAAAAACCTTCTGCGTGGAGATCTAGCACTCCTTCCACTGCTCCCTTGATAAAAAGGGATTCAACTTTCTGAGAGGGGGCCAAAAGCTTTCTGTAACCTTTTGAATATGCTGTCAAGACGATTGGAGATGTAACTAAGGGAGGAGTCTTCATGAAAGGAATGGTGTAGCCCTCATTGAGAACCTTGACCACCCAAGGATCCGCTCCTCTGCTCTCCCATTCCTTCCAATAAAGTAGAAGTCTGGCTCCTACTTGGGTGTGGAGGACTAATTTCTCACTTCTTGGGGTTGGTCTTGAAGGAAGACCTCTTTATGGACTTCATAGGAGGTCCCAAGTTTGATCTGGGTCTAGACTGGGTTTTTGTCTTCCCTTCACAAAAGGGCTGAGGCTGTAGAGGGGAGAATGATCTCAACGTGGAAGGCACAGGCTCCCTTGGACGTCTGGTGGACTGTGCCAACAAGTCAGTGGTAGATATCTGCAAGTCTGAAAGAATCTCCTTTACAGTGACTTGTGGAAAGAGGTGAGACTTATCTAAAGGAGCAAAGAGTAGAGCTGACTTCTGTGTCGGTGAGACTCCTTTCGAGATGAAAGAACACCAGAGCTCCCTCTTTTTAAGGATGCCCGTAGAAAAAAGGGAGGCGAGTTCCAAAGAGCATCTCTAATTGCCCTATCTGAGCACCTAAGAACTCCCAGCCAACTGGAGGCAAAGTCTAAAGCGAGATCAGGACAGTTCTCAATCTTCCTCGCTAGAGCACTGATGGCCCAATCGAGACAACCAAACATCTCGAACACCTTAAAAATGTTCTTGATAAGGTGATCCATTTCAGATGAAGAAAACATTATCTTGGCCGTAAAATAGTCTGTTCTACGAGCCGAATCCACCAGACCGAAGAAGTCCCCCTGGGAGGAGGCAGAAACTCCCAAAGGAGGAGCTTCCCCAGTGGCGTAGAACGAGTACCTCATCTTTAACAATTTGCTGGGCGGAAAAGCGAATGTTGCTTCGCCCCGCTCTCTCTTAGAGGCCAGCCGGTCATGAAGTTCTCTGAGAGCCTTCTTTGAGGAGGAGGAAAGAACTAGCTTGGGAACCTGGTACCCTCTGATGACTACTTTCTCATGAGGAAGGTAGAATCTGGAGAAGTAAGAGAAGCAGGAACGAATAAATCTGGAAAACTATCCAGGAGGAAAAGCAAATGAGACAAGTAAGCTGAAGAGGGGACTGTCTCCTGAACAAGCTCTTCCTCTGAAGAGATAGGAGACAAAGATTTATCCTTGGATTCAGAAACTGAAGAGGTTTTCTTAAAAAAACCCATAAGTAGGGCTAACAAATCTTCTTGAACCGATGAGGATGACGGATTAAGAGAGGAAGGTGCTTGGCGCCCAGAAGCAGAGGTTGGGCACTCAGCTGTTGGCGCCGGGTGCTCAAAAGCGGAAGTCTAGCGCGAGAAGGCGGGCGCCCATCAGTGAAAGTCTGGTGCCAGGCCCTCGGAAGAAGTCCAGCTTTTAGAGCGCTTATAGAGCTCAGGACTGTCTCCCACCGAATAAAGATGGTGAGCTGGAAAAGCAGGCTAGTCCTGAAAACTGCAGGAAGGTTGTGGGCTAGCCTCCCTGTACCTCTTGACAGCCAGAGGAGAGGTATCGCAGAGATCCGCATGTCTCTTGAGCGGGCACAAAGAAACAGAGAAGAGATATGGAAGCTTCTTGCATGGGCTGGAAGCTTCCGAATCTGATGAAAGCTGATGAACTGGAATGCCTTTCCAATGGCACTTAGTTGAAGCCTGGGAACGAAGGACAGGCTTGACAGAGGGGGGGCGACTGCCCATGGGCAAACCCCACCAGCCTCCCTTGGACCTCCGGTATGTCTTCTCCCCGGTGCGGGGGAGCGGGACAGTGACCTTCGTCTAGGAGTGCTGGTGGGACAGACAGCCACCCCCTCAACATTCACAACACACTCACTTGTCATTGCACTTTCATTGTTCACATTTTTCTCCATTAGAGATCTAATAGCTGATCCCATTTCCATAATGGTATTAGATAATAAACCAAACTTCTGATCAAACCTTGACTTGAGGCTGGCAATGGCTCTAGGAGCAGAGTCATGGGAACCTGGAACAGGAGTAGATGGTAAAGTAGGTTGACTTAGAATGAGAGAAACAGGAGGAATTGGAGGAGTGGCAGTTCTATCATCCCCTACATTATCCAAAGGATTAGAATCTGTATTGAACCTTTTCTCAGCCCTAAGGGCTGCTTTCCTCTTCCTATCTCTTTAAAATCTTTCTAGATGAGATTTCAAGGTTTAACATTTCTTATCCTCCCAATCCTGACAATCTATGCAAGTATTATCTTTACTACATTCTTGCCCCCTACATTTAGTGCATTTCGTATGAGAATTGTACAAAAACTTGGTTAACCTAGTTCTACAACCCTCAAAACAGAAGCAAATACAGGCAGCCTCAGTTATCGGTGATCCAGTTTTACGGCGCTTGTCTAGTGACGATGGTAACCGGATTTTCGACACTGATGTCTAGTTATTGGTGCTGATCCCCACTTATCAGTGGTGTCGATCGCCTGGTTATCGGCACTATTATTGCCGATTTTCAGTTTTTGGCAATTTTCAGTTATCGTCACGCTGTCAGGAATGGAAAACCCGCTGATAACCGGGGACTGCCTGTAGTGGATGAACTGGAATCCGACATCATTAACTAAAGTAATTCATAGAGTTAACAAGAAACAACAATTCATCAATGATAGAAAGCCACAAAACAACAAATCCTGAATACTTCACAAAGATTGAGAAAATAACTAGCCAAAAAGCGATGAAGCAGCAGCGAAAAACTACTGATGTTGATCGGAAGCCAGCAGGGAATGAATTGAGCTCTCTGCTAAGTCGTTCCTTTGAGTCCCAGATAGTGGGCAGGACCTTGTCACCTACACACAAATGATACAAGCGCCGCCGCGCGAATTTTGAATTTTTAAGCTGCCGTAGGTTAGGACCCAATAGCTATGTAATTACTTGGTAAGTTACTTATATAAAATTATGTTTTAAGCAAAGGGGGGGAGTCCAGGGGGGGAAAAGGCCTCCCCGGCCAGGTAACACGGCCTGCTAGGTTAGGTTAGGTAAGGTAAGGTGGGTTTGGTTAGTATAATAACCTATATTTTACTGTTTCTATAAACACCCTCATTTAATTAATGCGGCCTACTGTTTTAGGTTGGTTAGGTTATTATGATAGCCTATACAAAACTTTTTCTTTTGGTTGCTGTAATGTTTAGTGTGCGTTACAACTTTCTGACTTCCATGCATTATCGCTCAGAGAGTTTCCTACTTTCCGCTGTAGATTCTTATACAGAATCCTTTCCCTCCTTTTCTCGATGACATCATTTACTGCCCAAACCCTCTTCTCTCAGCCTACAACTAGCCTTATCTCCGTCGTAGGCCTACGTTTTAAAAATCTCAATAATTGTGCATTTCATTTCAGTACATCAGCTGAGTCCTTGCCATACTCTACTCTTCACGCTCATTTGACCCTATAACTCACCATCCTTTGCCCAGTACTTGCGAGAACTGTTATGTCAGTTATCAGGAATTTAATGTATATTATTACGGCGATTACGAGATGTTAATTCAGCTGCATCAAGATCATGGCCTGTTAAAAAAAAACAGTGTTTTAGTCCCCGGTGCGGTAGTGACTGCAGACTGGATTTACAGAAAAAAAATACTCAGGTGCAACAAAATGCACCCTACTCCTCAGAAACATGCTTGAAGTCCCTAATGCAAGTCTATTTGTGCTTTATGGTTTCCTTGTATATCGAGTGGTTTTTATTTCCTCATTTAATTTAGAAGTTCAGAACTGCTGCAGGCTGATTGGTGCCTTGGAAATTGGTTTTCCCTATAAAAATTTGGGCTGTTGGTAAAGGGGATGTTTTGTTTTTTGCCAGCCTGTTATTCTCTAAGCCTGTCCTTGTTGCTTGGTAGAGTTTCCTACCTTCCTAATGTGTTCCCCCCACCACCCTGTTGTTTCATCGCTTGCCTCACCATGTGCCAGCACGTTCTGCGCCTGCGCAGAATCTCCTGCCTGCCCCCGCTGCCACTTCTCACCATTCCCCGCATTTGGGGGGGCATGAGGAGCTCTCTCCCTGCCTTCCCCCACATTTCTACCCTTCCCTCAGCCACTCCCTCCCCGGAACGAATGGCACCCTAGCGTTTTAAATGTCTGGAGTACAATTCCATAAAATAATCATGTCCACTTCGTTTGTGTGTGTTCTCCCCCACCCAAAACTCCAAATTCCCAGTCCCCTTTACTGTTGGGTAGAGACAGGAGTCAAATACCACTTGGCCAACAACAAACAAATGCCTCTCCTTTAATAGCAGCCCTAATAGTATAGGAAAAACCAATATTATTACAGTTTCGTAAATTCGGATATCTAATATTTTTTACTTGCTATCATATATTTTTGTCATGATTCATACGCTTACTGTCTTTTAAGAGTTACTTTTCAACTATTGTTTTTGTTATACACTTTTCAGTTTTTCTGGATGCGCTTTTTGTTTTTGTTTTTAAATGTATTGTGGGTACTGGTTTTTCGTTATGAATTATAAGTGCAAATGCTGAAACCTGATTGGTTGCTTTGTTTCAAGAATATCCAATTAACTGCGATTTTGGAATAAGCCACAAAAATGCGCTGGCCAATTCCGTCCCGTCTGCAGTGGGTGTTCTCTGTCTTACTTTTTGTTTCGTTTCCAGGGACATTACAATGGAACTCCACAGGTTGGGGGGACTATTTAAGGTAAGTGATGTTAAAAGGGTAACATTAGTTTCGCTTGAAGAAACTGTAACGGGATATGAACCGTTCGAAACAGAACAATCATTTCAAATGTGCATAAGCCGTGCAATGTCTTGTGAAATAAAGGTCAGATTCGTTGAAAGTACACCCCAGGGAAAATGTAATTTTATATAGTGTGACCGATGGAATTTCAGTAATTCTATATATTAGCTCCGGGTTTTTACCTTTTCAACTAGTTTTTTTCTACACTTTTAGGTTAATTATGCATTGTTTGTTGTTAGCCAAGTGGAATGTCCAAAATTTTAACTGGCCCGGTAAATTTAACAAGTTATTGCACTTGCAGACGGGATATGAAAACAGACTGTAGAAACCCCTTGTTGGATGGACTTCAGGGGTTAATTACAGGTTAATTACACTCGAGCACCAAAATTAAAGGTAAATTCATAGCTACCAAAAAACTGTAGAAAAAGTTTAGAAGGCTAGTTCTACCACAATTTCCAAGGTAAAAAAAGGCACGGAGTTATACTGGTACTTAGAAACCACTATTCTAAGGTAAATGTGCCAAATGGCCAAAGCCTATGGTAGGGTAGGGTTATCCTACATTTTATAGTGATACATTTTCTCCTGACGTTGGTTAGGTAAATGAATAAATCATATAAACACGCTTTGGGTCTTTAAATTATGCGTAAACATTTTGCAAACAAAACGCAACAAAAAATTCTCTTCATGTCTATTTACTTCGGCCTTGATTTTGACATGACACCGGTCCCTGCACAGCCCCTGCTAAATCAGAGTGCAACCGATGTCATTTCACCTTGGCCATATAGACCTGTGGTTTAAACATTTACCATACATTTGAATGAAGTGGTTGTCATCCCACCTTCAAAGTGGCCAGAAATTACTCACTCAACGCCTTTGTCCATTGTAAATTATGTCCAGTTGCCCGTCCTTCGGTGTTTGGGTAAACTGCTCCGCCAGCGAAGGTATGGCACTGTTCTCCTGCCAGGTTCCCTTGGACTCCCGCCACAATGTACGTCAAGAATAAAATCATGATATTTTTACTAGGAATCATGTTGACAACCTGTCTGTGTGGATAATTTCGACTGTAATTTTGAGGCTTTCGCCTGTTCTGATCACTTGTTGTCGGTTGACGGGGCGACAGTATTACCAGATACGGAACTGATGGCTGTCGATGCTCGACACCAACAGATTCTGCGGTCTTACCCGAAAAAAATATGTACGTCAAAAGGGAATGGGGAAAAATATGGTATTTCTAAAATTATTCATAATAACAATAAGCGATCAATCGACTCTCAAAATTAAATGCCAGTGTCCTTCCATAATATTTTGACCCTTTTGTTACAATATATGCATGTAATGATGCCCGGTTTTTCATTCACCAGATAGTTGACAGATATAAAATTAAATGCTGCTATAGAAAGATTTACCCAAAACAAAATTTATGAAATATACTCAAAACAAAATTTATGAAATATACAGAACTACTAAAAAAATCATATCAGTTCTTTTGGATCAAAAGTAGCCGAAAACGTGCAGTTGGTAACACTTCAACGTTCGGCACTTAGATCATGGCCAACTCTGATTGGTTACTTGGTTTGTAGGGATTCTCAGCATCACAACGAGGGCAACTGAGCTTGAAATATGTTATGGACCCAAAATATGTAATTAATGGAATTTCATGTAAACATCCTTCTTGAATAAAAAACTCACATTTTCAAACCTTACAGTTATAAATATTTTATGAGTCATTACTGGATTACGTAGTGCACGAAACAAAATAAAACTGCCACATTTACCTAACGTTGAAGTTGTTAAATGCGCGCCACAACAAAACATGATAATTTTCCTTCGGCCTCGCTGGTCGCTTATTCCTGGGTATTGACAGTTTTGGGGAGCTTATCTTTAACTGTCGCGTGCTTGAAAAAGATTCCGAAGCCCTCATATGTTTAATAATGCGGGCACGATTACGTATGTCACTCAGTTTAGCTGTAGTTTCATATTTACAAAATATGCAATATGCTTTGGTTTTTATTTGTCTCTACTGGCTTCAGCCGTTCTTTTAACTCGGGGAAAGTTTCCCAGCTTTTTCTGTAACAGAAACGATTTACTCTCTTAAGGCCTGTCAGCCTCTATACACAGTCAGGTAGCTTCGTTTTACTCTTTTTCACGTGTGTTTTTCATGTTCGAGTTATGGCCTGCTTTATATGGTCATTCCTGTTAGCAACAAATTTCCCTTGTCAGATTCGTCGGGAACGGGGTCAGGCTTTGATTCGGTTAGTCTACTATGATTACGAGGGGTCGAGTAATTTAGTTTTGTAACAGGACTTGAAACTTTTGATTACCTTGTTGAAGTTAGTGTGAGGGCGTCAAATCGCCTCTCCATTCTTGTTTGGCTCCTCAAATGTGTACATTAATTACGTCATATATGTTACTTGTTATTATTTCAGATTCTTTATGTATCTCATTGTATGCATCATTGTACGGCCTTTCCGCCGATATATATATATATATATATATATATATATATATATATATATATATATATATATATATATATATATATATATATATCTGCCTTTTACGTGTCCTGTAACGCATTATATATGTCTTCTGCCTGTTAACAAACACAATTTCTGTATGGACACAGCGGGAGGCCTCAGGTCACCCGTTACCTTTCCGTCCACTTTCCGCATCATAAACACCTGTCGAGAATAATAAAGAATCAGTCTTTCACTTCTGACATTTCTTGAACTTCACACTGGTGGCCCCAGAGTGACAGGTAGTGTAGTTTTGGCCCAGTTATTAACAGGCTAAAAACGGCCATAGGTACCATCGGAGAGCCTTCAGCAGACTAATTACGGCATCAAAGTTTAGGCCTCTGATAGCTCCCTACCTGGTGGAAACCGTGCCATTAACGGACTAAATGTGGCATACCCAAAAAGGGCACGTTTTGGCACTTCGTTCGACCACTCAAACAATCAGCACCATTAACGGACTTAATACGGCGCATTTTCCTGCGTTTTGGTGCGTGAGTAGTAAAGATGTTGGAAGCTGAACTTCAGTGCAAGCCCACGGGCATCGTCTGTACGCCCCTCTCGTCGGCAAAGCCAGACGTGGTCAAACTTCCTCCGTATTCGTGACAGAACACGGCATCAGGTTCATGCGCGCAGACACTCACTTTCGCGTGGCGTGCATCTCAGATGATGCTATCAAAACTGACATCACCATGATGGCTCTCCCAGGAGAGGTGTTCAACAGAATCTCCCCCTGGCTCGACGCACAGCCAGACAAGGTCACATACATGGCCTTGAAGGATAAACTCATCCAAACTTACTCCATCCCCATGACCGAGAGAGTGCAGCACACATTCCACCTATTATCCCAGTCCCTCGGAGAAGCATCACCTAGGGAAGCCTGGGACGAACTACGGGGGTTGGTAGCACTGCCAGGCCGCAACGAAAATGGGAGGAAGAGGAAGGTGGACTTAACGAGAGCAATCTTCCTTCAGCACCTCATGCAGGAAGTTAGGGGCCAGATAAAAGACGCAGACGTCATCAACATGGACGCCTTAGTCAACATCATCCAGAAAATACACGAGGCCACCTCGAAACACACTGCTGCCCTCGCAGCCGCTGCCCTGGGAGCCTGCAGCCTGACGGAGGACAATGATGACAGTGAGGGAGACATCAACGCCGTTTACAGGAAGAAGACACCACTCAGGGAACACAGGACATGGTCAAACCCAGCGTGGTGCTTCTTCCATAGAAAATTTAGCACCAGTGCCAGGAACTGCAGACCTCCCTGTTCTTTTACAAAAAACGACAAAAGTGGCACAAGTAACAGCAGTGGCTAAGAAATCCAGCTTCCCCGACCAGCAGGCTTCTTCATCAGAGACGAAATTTGGAAACGGTGCCTGCTGGTAGATATGGGAGCAATGCAGTCGGTCTTCCTGCCATCCGAGGAAGATTTAGAAAAGATACCTGACTCAACACCCGCCCTCATAGCAGTAAAGGGAACTCCCATCCACACATATGGCATGACAACCCGGACTATCTCAATTCTGGGCCACAGATACCACTGGCCCTTCATCGTCACAGAGGTCAAGTTCCCCCTGCTGGGTGCAGACTTCCTAGGGCACCACGGACTTCCGGTTGATGTCGGAAGACAGCGCCTCCTCAACACAGGAACCTGCCACTACCATCAGCTCTCCACCGGACCTGGAATGCCCACCATTGCTCCACAGCCCCCAACAGCTACACGTCCCTCCTACAGAAGTTCCCGGACATATTCAAACCAGAGCTACACCAGTCACCAGGGGCTTCAGCAAAGCACAGCATCTTCCATCATATCACCACGACAGGCCCACCAACCCATGCCAAGTTCCGACAACTGTCCCCCCAAAAGTTACAAGACGCCAAACGGGCCTTCGCAGAGATGGAACGGATGGGCATCTGTAAAAAAGTATCAAGCCCATGGGTGTCTCCCCTCCTCACGGTAAAGAAGTAAGACGGTTCATGGAGGCCCTGCGGGGACTGTCGGCGCTTGAATTTACTGGCAACACCAGACCACTACCCCCTCCCTAACAAGCAAGACCTGATGGGCGCCCTCCACGGCGTGAAGATTTTCTCCAAGATGGACCTGCTGAAGTCATACTTCCAAGTCCCTGTGCATCCTGACGACGTCCCAAAGACCGCCATCATCACGCCCTTCGGGACTTATACATTCTCCTATTCCACCTTTGGCCACAGGAACGCAAGGTGCTACATTCCAGCTACTGATGGACACCATCTTGTGGGATCTGACTTTCTGCATCTGCTACTCGACAACATTCTCATCTTCTCCAGGTCCCCAGAGGAACACCTTCGCCACGTCCGCACCATCCCAAAATGTCTGCAGGACAGCTGACTAGTCGTCAGGTTCAACAAATGCATTTTCAGAACAGAAAAAGTAGACTTCCTCGGGCATGAGATTTCTCCAGCAGGAGTGTTCCCCACGGCCTCTAAAGTAAAAGCTATAGAGAATTTCCCGAAACCACAAACCACCAAGGCCCTTCAGGAGTTTCTCGGGATGATAAACTACTACCGACGTTTCATCCCAGACGTCACCCGCACCATGTACCCCCTGACATCAATCCTGAAGGGCAAGCCAAAAACACTGACCTGGGAGGCTCCGCAGCAGCAGGCATTCATAGAAATCAATTCCCTTCACCTCAGCATCGACTACGAAGACCTGGCAAAAGAGCAAGCAGCAGACCCATCTTGAGGAGGAAGCAGGCGTTCGACATAATCCATGGTCTCTCCCATGCATCAGGGCACACAACGGCACACCTCATGACTGACAAGTTCGCCTGGTATGGCATCAACAAGGACGTCCGGCAGTGGGCAAGGAGCTGCATCCCATGCCAGGCGAGCAAAACATCCCGACACAGAATCTAGGGTTGGCGACTTCCCCCAGCCTCATCGGCGCTTCGGCCACATTCACATCGACGGGCCTCTTCCACAGTCGGGAAGAACCAGATACCTCCTGACAATCATAGACCGCTCCACCCACTGGCCCGAGGCAACCCCCATGGAGGAGGCATCAACAGCATCATGCACAGAGGCCCTCCTCTCCAGTTGGATCAGCCGTTTCGGAGTCCCAGACAGCATCACTACAGACAGGGGTCCAGCCTTCCTGTCAGAGCTCTGTGTCTCCTTGGCACGCCTGATGGGTACAACACTACACAGCACAACGGCCTACAACCCCACAGCGAACAGCATGGTCGAGAAGGCGCACCGCCCTCTTAAGGCAGCCCTCATGGCACGTTGCACCGACGAGAGATGGAAGGAACAGCTGCCCTGGGTCCTGCTGGGTCTCCACATCGCACCGAAAGCAAATGGCGATGCCCCCTGCTGAGAAAGTCTACGGGGAGACACTGGCCATTCCCAGAGAATTCTTCCCGCCATCGGCTGATGGCGCCGACACTCCCCTTCCAAGGTTGAGGGAACTCGCACAGAAGTTCACACCCTGCCATAAGGCCTTCACTGACAGAACCACCACCTACAGCCCACCCACCTTAGACCCTGTTGTCAGGGTGGATGCCCGTCGACCACCCTTAACCAGGCCCTAAAGGGGGCCACACCAAGTCATCAGGCGGGCTGCCAAGGCATACCTCCTTGACATCCACGGGCGTGAAGACTGGATCACCATTGACAGACTGAAGCCGGCATTCCTGTTGGACAGCGAAGTACGCGAGGAGGCAGGCAGGCACCCCAGAGTTCCCCCTGAGTACCTCCCTGCAGACACACCCGATCCCCACCAAAGTGGGGTCCAGGGCTGCCCAGGGGACACATCGAGCCAACCCCAGATGTTGGTTCCACCCAAGCCCACAGTTCTCCAGGAGTAGGGGCCCACTCCAGCTACCTCAGCGATTGCATGATTAATGTTGCTTCATTCAATAATTGCTCCTGTAATTATTATCTTGCGGGGGGGGAGGAGTATTTGTAAGGGCGTCAAATTGCCTCTCCATTCTTGCGTTTCGTTCCTCATATGTACATTAATCACGTCATATATATTACTTGTTATTATTTCAGATTCTTTATGTATCTCATTGTATGCATCATTGTATGGCCTTTCTGCCGATATATATATATATATATATATATATATATATATATATATATATATATATATATATATATATATATATATATATATATATTTATATATATATATATATATATATATATATATATATATATATATATATATATATATATATATATATATATATATATATATATATATATATATATATATATATATATATATATATATTTATATATATATATATATATATATATATATATATATATATATATATATATCTGCCTTTTTACATGTGCTGTAACGCATTATGTATGTCTTCTTATGCCTGTTAACAAACAATTTCTGTATGGACGCAGTGGGGGCTCTCAGGTCGCCTGCTACCTTTCCGCCCACTTTCCGCATTGTAAACACCCGTCAAGAATAATAAAGAATCAGTCTTTCACCTCTGACATTTCTTGAACCTCACAATAGCAATAAAGCTGTATGTGAAATCAGGGAAACTCCAGTGAATGTGCTAAAGCCTCATTGTATCTAATGCTTACGAGAAGACTTTAGTTATGCCACATGTGGCTTATAACCGACGAATCAACAGACATAGGTGTGATTAAGTTACTTAATATCATAATTAGATATTTCAGCTTAAAGCCGCAGAAAACTGTATCTGCAAGCCTCATTGAAACTGAAGCTGGGATGGAGTTATTGTATGTTTAAAATTACAAAAAAAAACTTCTAAGGATCTGAACCTTGATCCACAGAAACTGCTTGGAGTTGGAGTTGACAATGCAATCGTCAATACAGCATTGAAAAATGGTGTACGTGATGTGCTGCAAGAGGAATTTGCCTTGCATCATGTATTCATGATAGGCTGTGCTTGCTACTCTATTCAGTTGGCTCTGTCAGCATCCGTTGTAGAAATACTTACTTTCTTGTAAGGGAGACATACAACTGGTTCGGACACTCGTCTAATAAAAGACAGCTGTTTGCAACACTCAGTGCTGGCAAACACCCTCTTCAAATGCCAAGAGTGTTCGATTTAAGATAACTTCCTCTAGCCCTCCAGCCGCAGTGGTGTTTATTTTATTTAAGGTTAAAGTAAGCCATAGTCCCGCTTCTGCCAGCGATATAGGATAGGCCACCACTGGGCCGTGGTTAAAGAGACATGGCCCCAGGCTCATACAACATTATACCAAGACCACCAAAGATGGATCTATTTTTGGTGGCCTTGATTATACGCTGTAGTGGCTGTACAGAAAACTCGATTGCGCCAAAGTTTCTTCGGCGCATTTTTTATTTATTTTTTTTTAATTCAGGAGAGTTTAAAGCTGGTGAAGGATCCTATCAGTGACTATTTAATTACAGTTTTGAAAATGTTGAGAACACTGAGAAGTCAGCGGCGCAACTCAACACTTCCAGGGAAGCAAAAAGAAATCAACTGCAAAGTTCTGGTTCGAAGTAGGAAACCACCAGGATGCATCAGGACGAAATCCTTTTCAGGACTTACATAACATGGTGTGCTGAGGTTGAGAGACAGTTTAGCCAACTTAATCTTGTTAAAAACAAACTAAGAAATAGGCTAAGTTTGACATCAGTGCCATGTTTGACATTAAAAATGGCCTGAAACGATAAAAAAAAATGATACGACATTCCTAAAGGTGTGTTAGAAGGCTGCATAAAGTAGGCCTACAATCATATGTTGCTCGGGCAAACACATCGGTGTCAGCATCTTCAGCCACTGAAATTCAAACCTTGGAGGATGAAGATGAAGACCAGATTTCACTGGAGGAGTAGGCTTTGTTTGGACATGATGGTGAGACGAGACATATCATTATGATGATGTCAAAAGGGTAAGTAAAACACGCTCGATGCTTATTCTAAAGAGTTGTATTAGGTATTATAAAAAAAAATAACTAGCGAAATTTGGGCAAGAATGGCCGATTATGAAGGTTTGTTTGGCGGTTTTCAATTTTATTTTCAATTAATATTTTTATAGAACATATATTTCTTCAGTTTCATAATTGCTTGAATAGATTTGTCGTCATTGCATGCAATATTTCACGCTCAATTATCTCATCACATTATCTAATCCTAATGGAAACGAATTTCGTTAAAAGTCTACGGGATACGAACCTTTTAGTTACATAGCCACGGGTCCATACACTGCTTTTCGTTGAAGACGTGGCCACGTGTGGATGATAAATCAAGGATGCAGTTGTAAGGACGGGATTGAGTGACATACTGGCTGGGTGTTGACTGGTTTATTGGTGGTTCCTTACTGAATGAATGTACATTGTTGCTTTAGATTTAGCTGGCCTTGTGCCACCGTGGGCTCTTGCTCCTAGAGCAGCCCGTAACTCTATGTTGATGATGAGTCTGTGAGATGGGTAGGTTGGATGAAAACTTTATTATGATGCATGAAAGTGATTTTGGTGGGGGTGATTTTTGAAATGAAAAGATTTAACAGGCAAGGTTGCAACCTCTTTGAACCCTAAGGTACCCATCAGATGAGGATAAAAGTATGATAGCAGTGAGTGTTGGCTAGTGGGAGAGGCCAACAGATGGAAAACAGAAGAATTGAATAGTAGGCACAGGTAGCTAGTATGCTAGCTCATGGTGATCTAAAGCCATATTAATTGTCTGGTCCTAATTCTTGTGTTTGCATGTGTTTTGTGTATTTGTTGGGTGTTGATTGTGGTGGATGGAAGGTGGTTTTGATAGGGGAGGGAGTGATTTTTAAAAGAGTCAGCAGCTAGAGATGAATGGTATGGCTTTTGATTTCTTGTCTGGGTCGGGTCTGTTGTGTCTGATTTAAGAATTGGGAAGGAGAGTGGGTGGTTAAAGGTATGGATTCTTCAGAGTTACTGTGGTGGTGGGTAGGAGCATAGGAAGCCTGCAAATTCATGGATGTTTGTCAGTATGTGCTTTGTTATTTGGGTAGCTGTTCTTTCATTTCCTTCATAACTTGTTCTTAACTGTTCTGTTTCTGTACAGTCAAGAAGGTAGTGTTCCAGGGGTTCTTCTGGGATTGTTTCACAGTACTTGCATGGTTGAGGGTTGTCTACTATTCTTTGCCATATGCACAGGTATCCTAGCCTTAGCCGATGGATTATGACTGCTAGGGCCCATGACATGTCTTTGGTTATATTGTGTGGTTTTAGGTTTACGGTGTCCATGTACCATTTGGCGGTTTTTGAGCCACCAAAACAGCTCTTCTGACTTTGCTTTCCTCCTGCAGTTGGCAGTGTGCTGCTGCCTTGTTTTTCAGTTGTGTGAGCGAGGGAGTGATTTTGATACCAATGTTGCTGTGTAGCAACCCACTTTTTGCTAAAGAATCTGCTTCTTCGTTTCCTTGGATTCCCACATGGCTGGGAATCCAGTTTAATGTTATTTGCCTGTTCCTGTTTTGATGGAGGCTTGCAATTGCCCATATGTTTGATAGAAGTCTGATGTTTTCTTTTGCTTTTCCTTTTGTTATAGCCTGTATTGCTCCTTTTGAGTCAGTATGAATTGTTGTGTTTCCCTGCCTATGCTGAGAGTCTTCTAGAGCTTTTGCAATGGCAATTAGTTCAGTTTGTAGAGTGGAGGCATTGTCAGAGAGCCTCCAGCATCCTTTGAGGGTTGTTGAGTGGACCCCAGCTGCTGCTGCTGGGATGCTGAGATCTACTGATCCATCCGTAAAATATTCATTTGTGGCTGCAGTTTTCCTGATTGCCTCTTGGGCTGCTAGCCTTAGCTGTTGAGCACTGTATGCTTCTTTGCTTGCAGGGAGGACTGTAAAGTTTATCTTGAATAGTTCAGGCTCCCAGGGTGCTTGTTCTTTGTACTCTGCGAGAATGTACAGAATCTTCGAAGATGTTATTGGCCTGTGCGAGCAGCAAAGTAGCGTCTACACACAGAGAGTAAAACAGAGGTAATGTTTCGGACATCTATGTTTGTCGACAGACAAACAGATGGCGATTGTGAGAGACATAATAAACGTACAGTGATAAAACATATATCAATGGAAAGGCCAGGAAATTCTACATATGGCCAATTGCATGAGATTCGAGACAGATTAATGAATACAATGCAGTAGCATAACATATGTGAAATGGCGAGACGTTTGGCGTCTTCACAAACAGAAACATACATACAGTTTGATACAGAAGATTCGGTGGAACATTATGAGTACATGATTAGAATGCTTGCATGGCAATGCAAGTAGTGGTGATTGTACATATATCAAGGCAACAATGGTTAGGGAGAAACAGACGGAAATATTGTGTGGTAGAAGTTGCGTTCCGTGAGTGAGAGAAAATGGGATGCTCTTGTTTCTGTCTTGTCCCCTCTGATGGATGACGAACACATGAACACACACGTGTGCTCGAAAGAGACCGCAGTCGGTGCGACGGGTCTCTTACACAGTGACTCATCATCTGCAGTGGCGTCATTTCAGATTTTTCTTCAGGGGCAAAGGTTTAGAACTTATGGTATGGGTGGGGTGGTGAGCGAAGCGAACCGTATCAGCTGGGGTAAGGGGGGGTCGCTGTAAGCACCCCCCCTACGAGAAATTTTTTAAATTTGTGCACATTTTGGAGAATTTTGAAACCACATAAGAGCTGTATTGAGTTAATAAAGCAGCAAACAAGTCCCACGCCCTCCCACATATTATTATTATTATTATTATTATTATTATTATTATTATTATTATTATTATTATTATTATTATTATTATTTCAAAGGCTAGGGGCAAACCAAGTCTTGGGGGGAGCAATCAGTGTCTTGAGGGGGGCAAGTGCCCCCCAGACGACGCCCAAGACTCACGAAAAGAACGTGTTGAGAAAGTTTCCCGTTGTAAAATTATCTGACCAATACAGCCCTGTGTTTTCAGGAAATGGCAGGAGAGATCATTTTGTCCATAAGAAAAAGAAATATTTCAAGTAAGTTCTTCTGTCTGGCCTCGGCCGTCTTAGATGTATTCGAACAGAGGTGGGTGGCTTTAACCAATGTACTTTACCTTGGTTTTAACAACTCTTGGTCTTGGGCATGCGTGGTGGACAAAGAGTTTGTCTGTCATATTTATTCATGACTGAGGGATCTTTAGGCACAGAATAATCTTTTATTGACCATTCTTAATTTAATCCCCGTACATTTATAGCATGTTTCAAATTTATGTTTATCTTATTCTGACTTTGCTCAGCAGAGCTTTAACCCACAAGGTTATAGTAACATCCTTGCATTCAAATTCATTAGTAAGTCATTTTATTGACCATTCTTAATTTAATCCCCGTACATGGGTATGCTTTCCTAGATTCACTATGTTGTCAAGACCAAATGTTATGTTAATTATCTTATTCCTGGTCCTTGCTCAAGATGATAATTCCCAATTTGTATATCTGCATGAAAGGAAGGCTGTTTGGTCAAACCAGACGCAGACGTCATCAACCTGTGTAGTGCTTTAAGACAGTGCGTCATCATACATTAGCATCCGTTTTGTTTCTCCTTTTGCTATATCCTTCGTGTGTGTGCATCTTAGTTTTACCTATTAGATCGACATGGGAGATCATCCTATGCAGACCAATTGTATTCTTTTGTAAATAAGTCTTTATACGAAATACAAGAAAAACCACTATGGAGTTTGTCTGAAATCCTGCAGAACATTGGACTGATCTTCCAAAACAGTCTTATTCTACAGCCATGAAGAAACTGAAGATGTCATAACCAAACTCCGACTGAGTTCCAAACACAGTCCTTATAACCAAACACCTGGAGGAATTTCTGATGAAATACCTTCATATATATATATATATATATATATATATATATATATATATATATACATATATATTCAAATATCATATTGAGGAACGTATATATAATATTTTCTGTATATATATATATCTTGATACAGGGTGTTTCGAAATTAGAGCCCCCCCTCTACAGCATAAACTAAAATTGATAACAAAGACAAAAGTAATGCAGAACAGGTATTTATTTAAGCGTATTTATTTGAGCTCTCTCTCTCTCTCTCTCTCTCTCTCTCTCTCTCTCTCTCTCTCTCTCTATATATATATATATATATATATATATATATATATATATATATATATATATATATATATATATATATATATATATATATATATATATATATATATATATATATATATATATATATATATATATATATATATATATATATATATATATATATATATATATATATATATATATATATATATATATATATATATATATATATATAATATATATATATATATATATATATATATATATATATATATATATATATATATATATGTATATATATATATATATATATATATATATATATATATATATATATATATATATATATATATATATATATATATATATATATATATACACATACAGGGTGTTTCAAATTAGAGCCCCCTCTACAGCATAAACTAAAATTGATATGGACAAAGACAAAAGTAATGCAGAACAGGTATTTATTTAAGTTTCTCTCTGAGTATTTGATATTTTGTGTGGCCTCCATCTGCCTGTAACACAGCCTGCATTCTTCAGGGGTATGATTTCAGCAAATCACAAAAAAGCTGAGACTCAAACTCCATTTCCCTGAGCACTTCGGTCACCTCTCTTCGCAGGTTGCCGAGGCTTGGCATACCATCATAGTTCACTGTGAGCGCTTCAACACGATCCTTTAAGGTACTACCAATGTTTTCACACACATTAAGGTCAGGGGAGCTACCTGGAAATTCAGTTGATGAGAAGAAATTGATACCACTGTTTCGAAGCAGCTCCTGTGTCTGAAGAGCCTTGAAACATGGTGCCTTATCATGCAAAAATGTGACTCCTTCAACAGATAACACATTTTCAGGATCTTTGAGGAAAGGAAATACTCCACCAGTAAGCACAGTTTCTCTGGAGTATTCGCCATTCCATGACTGTCCTTTTTCTTTGATGATCCACATTAACCGTTTGGCCGTGAAACAGAGAAAAATTCCCAAACATTCAGGAAATTTCACAACTTGGCAATAGTGCACGTCATCACTGATACCATCCAACTTTGCAGCCCAAATGATGTCATTTTTATGATTTGGCTTCCTGACTGTGTAAATGAAGAATTCATCTGATGTGGTAACATGGAGAAAGTCAGCTTCATCCCAATCTTTAAGAAATGAACCACAAAACCGTGCACAGTCTTCTCTCTGTTGCTGAGTGATGTTGGGCTTGCTGATAGCATGAAATGACTTGATACCAGATTTTTTCAACTCACGATATACAGCACTATAACTTCCCTTCTTTCCCCTTTTTGTTTCTAGTTCAAGCGCCAATTTACATAAAGACTTTCTTGGTCTACACACTGCCTCAGCTATGATGTCTTTTGACTCCTGAGAAAGGACTTCAGGCCTTCCAAGATTCTCACTCTTTTCGCAATGAGAGTCATATGGATTTTTGTTCCAGTTTCTTTTAACTAAGGCATCCTCTTAAAAGTGATGAATATCTCTTTTAATGTATTTAGCTATCCAGGAATGTGAAATGAAGGATGCGCCAGCATCCCTGGCCTCTCTGAAGGTTATAGCCTGGATTCGGTCACTCCATCTGATTTCCTCTGAGTCGTTAGCCATGGCTGTATCTAACTCTGTCACTCAGTCTGAAAATACAAGGAATGTAAAATAAAAAATAGCTTAATAGAAACTTAAAATAATGTACTTGGAGATAGGCTATAGCAGAAAACTTCATAACTTTCCATTTGTTTCGTGGAGGGGGGGGCTCTAATTTCGAAACACCCGGTATATATTATGATTTTACCTAGGGAAAAGCTTATTATGAGCCAGTTATAAGCTCTAAATGAATTATTTCGTTACTTACCTCAATATTTTTATAATATCTGAGTGCTGGTGATTCAGGAAATTGGAAAAAAACACAGAAAAAGGAGGAGTATAACTGAGCTGAGGGCTCTACTCACAAGGCAGTTGTAAGCAAAACACTTTAGAGAAGTTTAAGACTACGTATATTTACAGTAAATGAACAATCAGAAGATGAAATGAACTAATCGGGCAGGCAAAGCCTGAGAGATTAATTATAACTATGAACACTTGAAGGTAGATCGGTCAATATGACAATGCTGATTCACGAAGGGCAAGGCGCAATCAGGAAAGAATTCCACGGCTAAGGATCCCTCTGTAAATGGAGGGATTTGCGAATTAAAGGCCAGTAAGGGCACAGTAAAATATGCATAGGACAAGGTGGTGCACGGAGGGTACAAGGATGCCTTGAACACACGATTTTACGTGTGTGATTACTCAAACACGAGAATTTTCGTAACACCACTCTAACGAGGCAAGGTTAATATGGAAATACTGGCATTTAGAAATGAAATAGGAAGTATAGGGCGAGAATTAAAACAGTGTGACTGAATGAAAAGAACCTTTGCAACAGATCACTTTACCTTATAGAAGAGGTGGTTTCAGCGTGGGTAAGGTTGCAGAGGAGGGCTAAAAGGCTTCACTGGTAAGAATACTAGGGCCCCCTACAAGATTAGACCACGTGGTAGAGGCATGGCACTCTGAAGGAGGTGGGAATGCAAAGGGTGGCTGTGACTCGCCACGTCCAGATCGGTCTCTTACATCGCGTTCCTTCGGCCAGGCCTTTTAAGACCTCGGGTCAGGGATTATGATCCTTTCCTCATGCAGATGGTGTTAGTGTCGTCCATCTATGCGCATGCATCATTTGAATTGTGGTTCACCTCATGGTGAGCCCATTCCAGGTGTTCCTACAGGACCTGCACCTCTCTCCTATTCTGGTTTATTCTGCCTCTCACCAGAAATTAATCTCTTCCCGGCCTCGTGTTCTGAAAACAAAGGGCTTCCCAGAGCCACATGTTCAAAGAGAGAAAGTGGGAGAGATATACAGAGTGCAATTAGCCCATTAACCGTTTTCTCTGAGAAGCAGCTTTGGTGCCCCTAGTTGTCAGCTAAGAGTGTGGTCAGCAAAAATTGACGCTACCCAGACTGTCAGCAAAAAGTAAAAAACACAACATGGCAACTACTCTCCCGGGTGCGCTATCTTTTGACTGGTGGGGGCTATGTTTGCTTTTTTTTATCAGTTTCTGTATCTTATTCCATATATTTAACCCATATAAGACTATTAACATAGACACGGCCATTCCCTTTCACCACTGTCACGCATTTATACGTCTGCTCTTTCCAGCCATGATAATAATAACAATTTATCCCTTTTCTATAGGATTATCAGCTTGGCGACATTTGGAATATAACGTTCTCTTAGAACCGACACACATGCATTGTTTCATGTATGGAAGTTTATGTGTTGTATATGAAACTCTTCCTTTTTGATGCTGTAGAATTTATAAATAATGGGTTACAGCAATTAGTCATTCGAATTATAGTTGTTACTAATCATCAGATTTTTATTTGACAGGCCATATAATGTTATATATTCGAGCTGTTTCCAAAAGATCTTGCATTTTATAATCTGAATAATCCAATCTTTGGGTTAAACCTAGGTCCCTGTTATGAATTCTACACCGTCCACGATGCATGTCTGTTTTCTAAATAAAAAAAATATTAACTAAAAGTAAACTGTGTGGAATTTCTAAGTCATAATATATATTTATATATATTGTTGTACTTTTAAAGCTGGGGTCTTGCTAGATCAATGGGGTATACTAGGATGATATGCAACTTACCTTAATTACCACTAAAATCTGGACTCTGGCCTTGGGGACAGCTAAAATTACAAACAACAAAATATGCCTGAGAGGCTACTTCAAGGGGGAAGTGATTAGATAAACTGTGAGATTTAACTTAATCATTATATTTACAAAAGAAAACACATCAAAAGAATGATAGCATAATTCTGGGGTAGTGAGGCGAAAACACATGAAGGGAATTTCCTGGAGGGGGCAGATTTGGGATCCCTCGTCAAAGTTGTTGATAAAGAAGCAGCAGTTCTACAGATGGGTAGTCATATCCTGCAATCAAACACTTACTGTTACCTAACTGTGACTAACACTGTAATGAAGGAATTGACGAATTGCATGGAAGATGCCGAGACTGAACTAGATTCCCATGACTCAAACATCAAGCAATTACGTTACTCTTCTCGTAAATGCTTTGCAAATTAAACAGCACAAAATATAAGCAATACAGGTCTCACTGTAATTATATCACACTATGGAAGGAAAGGAAACACAGTTGGAGAATAACAGGGGATGTGGCTGACGAAAAACTTTAAATCCGGTACCTTACCTTCCTCTTTAGGAGCTGAACTTCTTCTTATGAGGGCCAGCGAAGGAGCGAATTAATTCACATCAAAAGTTACTTTTTTTTTTACTGCCAGCCACGTTTGAAATAGGCAGTGGACAGGGCAAGGGACGGAGCTCTGTAGTCCGTGGCTCCGCTGACAATTTTGAGAGAGGGCATCTCGTCCTGGACTCTTTTATAGCATCGGAAGTTACAGCTTTTCTTCCTAGATGGTGGTGTGATCGCTCTGCCCACGTGGGAACTGCAGCTGCATGGTTTCAGATTCAAAATGGCGGAATGCACGTGGTCTGCCCACCAGCTGGCCTATTTCTGGCGACAGTTAGCTCTTAGCAGGGGTCCCGCACCTGGAATTAAGAGATTTCCAACAGCACGTTGGACAAGAAAGGGATTTAAAGGGGTTCCCCCACCAAAGGCAGTGGGGAGAGGTTTTAGGGGCAAATTTCTCACAGTGAATCATACTAAATCTGCCTTATTTAATTACTTAGTCCTTTTACTTTAAATTTAGTGCAAAAAAACCTGGCGTAGGAGGGAATATTCTTAATGATATATATATATATATATATATATATATATATATATATATATATATATATATATATATATATATATTATCAAAAGTGATCAAGTACCTGGTTATTACACAACTATTAAATCTAAAAAGTTATCTCACTTCAGCCAGATACCTGAAACCTCATAACAATAATATTACGACTGAACGCTCTAAAGGTAACAGTGATCCCTTAAAACTTGCTTATCACTTGAAAAATCAATCTAAGTTTATCAAGTTATGAGTGAGGTAATAACTGTTAAGCAGTAAATATACTAGAGGGGAAACGGCATCACTCCATCAAACAACTATGATTGTTTCCCTAGTCCTAATTCACTTCAAAACCACAAAGGAGAACATAACATGTTTATCACTTACCTTGTGCATACATAAATAACCATATTCACTGGTGGTCAAAATGAAACACTGTGCTTTTAAAACTTTAAATGCAAAAATTTATTTCTAAGTTCAAAAGTTAGAAGTAGAGTCCACCATCTCAAAAAAATTTACTATTACTTGAAAACAACGTTTGATTTAATTAATTCTTAAACAAGATTAATTCACAGAACTTTATATTTATCAATAATTTATATTGACTAAGCAAAATTCAAACTATTAAGATTTACTCCAAATTTGAAAAAGAAATCTTAAGAAATGAAATGAACACAAGTTTTCAATGTTAAAGTATCAACACATATAAAGTGCTAACTAAATCAATGTTAAATCACCAACACAAAATCTTGGGTAACACTGTGAAATTATGAACACAAGAACACATAAAATAAATGTAAAGGCAAGGACATGTAAAAATGCACAAAAAGTTTATCAACAATAATTTCACTAAGGCAAAATCTATTTAAAAATTATATCTACCCTTTTAAAAAGTTAACATTCACCTTTTTAAAAGATCACATTCACCTTTTTTACCATGGTAAAAAAATAAGTAAATACCACTTTACCTTACCTTATACAAGTCTCTGCACAACATTACACAACTCCTTTTTCCTCAGTGAAAACACTTGTACCTCAGGCCTGTTACAATATATTCTCTCTTATATCAGATTCTACCAAGGGAGCATTAAATATTATTAACAGTTCACAAAACATATGTTTGGGAGAGTGACCAAAATTTTACACTCTTCTATATGAAGAGGGGATGAGAGAGAGAGAGAGAGAGAGAGAGAAAGAGAGAGAGAGAAACCACCCTATTCCTACCAAATCTCTATCTGAACTAACTTTATTTTACCAATATCTCCTATGAGGTTAAACCTGGGTTGCCAGTTAGGCATTTGTAGAAAGTAGTTACCCTAGAAGAAACAGGCATAAACTGAGTTTCTTCCCCCGGGAAAGAAAGGAAAAAAACAGATTCCTCCCCAGAAGAGGAAAAAAGACAGGGAAATTATTCCCTGGCTCAGAGAATTACATAGGCCTGCCTCTTATCTGAATGATTGACAACTTCCTGTCTTAACACTTGCATAAACACACAGGCCTCTGAACTGGCCATGGATATCAAACCTGTCAACCCACCTCCCTTTTAACTGATAACATAAGTGGCTTCTCGGATCTCTCTTGCATACCCATTTCCTGTCCACCTGAATAAACACACAAGCAACCAACCCTTTGTAGAATCTGAGATCTAGCATCTTCCACAAACAGTATTTCAGTTATTATAGTCAATATATGACAAACACAAAAGAAAAAATATATGAGCACTGCACAAAAACACACATACTACAAAACCACCTCGTATATTTCACAACACATGAAAAATATAGAAAATAACACATCAAAAATACAGAAAACATGTTACTTTTATAGAATACACACATATCATAAGACATATCATTATAATAATTATATATCTTCTTCGTTTTTAACATGCTTTTTTTTCCCATTTTTATATGGGGTAAGCATGATGCCTTCTTTTGAAGGACTTTGATTTGGCGGTGGGGTAGGCCGTAGCCTCGATCGGCTGCCCTGCCTGACATCGCTTAGACCCCGGTAGCGAATGTGTACATGTTACCAAATCCCCAGCTCCCTTTCTCCCAGCAGCGAGGAGAACTGGGCGGGCGGGTAGGTCGACAGTTCGAGACGTGTGAGGTGTCTGTTATGTTTTTAGAAGATGTTGGAGTGGCTTTGTTTATGTGTGTATTAGTCTGTAACACCCATTTGCTTTTCAGCAAACCTATCCGTTGATTACATACGTAATCCCGGGGTGTCTACACGGATAGCAAAGTGTCCGCCTTCTCCGTCTGGTCGGCTGCGGGATTGAACCCTCGCCACAGACTTCTATGAAGTACTGAGGTTGCTGTTTCTACCAACCGAGCCATCAAGGCTCCATTATAATAATTATATATATATATATATATATATATATATATATATATATATATATATATATATATATATATATATATATATATTGTTACGGGGCATTTGGTGGATGAATTTGATTATTAATTGCTGTGATTAATGCAGCCTTGCTATACCGAAGACCCATGTAATCCCATCAATTAAGGCTGGAAGGTCCCCCAAAAGAAAGACAATTAACGTAATTAGATTAGGTCGCCAGTTGGAACTAGGTTACTGAATATTTTTATTTATTCTGGAACAATAAATTAAATAAACCCCCTTGATCACCCACCTAGTCCAACAAAAATGAATTGGTTACTGTAAGGATATCTACAGGAGCTAATAACAGCTCTCCAGTTCGTCCCCCTTTGGACACAATTATATTTCCCCCCACTTTAGGTCATAACGCAACAGCTGATTGTTCTAGTAACACTCTCATAAGCAATTCTCTAGCATATTGAAGGTTATTCCTCTTCCAAAAAATGGTATGATCAGGTTCCAAGGCTTGCCTGAGTATTACTTATAATTGTCCTCTCCGTAATTCTTAATTACTGTAAGGGGTGTATGTAAATCGAGAATATTATATTAACACCATGGGGGATACTTTATGCAATCTCACTAGGCAACACTAATTGTACTTCATATAATCAACTTCATAAAGGGAATATGGTTTCACCAGGATCTTTAGCCAGTGGCTGAGAAGGGGGAAAGTGAAAACGGAAATACAGTGGGAGAGATAACAGAAGGACAGCGAATAGTTGTCATTCTCAGACTTACCTTGACGTAAGATACTTGCGCACACTCACAACTGACTCCCGGGATCTGAGAAAAAGGCGTAATATCATTTCCACTAAGTTAGAAAAGGACAAAGGACAAAGGAGCAGGAGCACTACCGATCGTGCTCTTTGGATGACTGCTCGGCTCTCTCTCTGACCTGGGTTGACATGCTTAGGGGGCCTTGACTTGTGGTAGGCAACCAGCCCTTTGTAGCCTGCAGCAGTCTGAAAAATGACAAAAGCATCACCGATACACAGTTCAGAGAAAAGTGATGTTTAGGGACACCCTAACTAAAGGTGGCCCTGGGAAACCATCTCTGTTGGATAGATCCCTAAGCTAAATTCATATCTGCTGAGACGGTTTAACATCTGATTGGAATGGTTTTCACGAGGAAATTCTATATCTCCACCAATATTTTATTAATAACCGTTTCCCATCCGAGCTCTTTTGCGAACATTTGCGCAAATTTTTAAATAATATTTTCAACCAAAATTCAGAATACCAACAGTACCTAAACTATCTTTCTATGCAAGTGTCCCGCTTATCTACGATAAACATTTTTACCAAGATTTACGACAAATAATAAACAAATATTTACCGGCTGTCGAATTGAAACTCATACCTAATAATCCAATGACGATCAAGTCTCTGTTCAAATATAAAGAAAGTCTGCACCCTTTGATGACCTCAGGAGTCATATACCTGTTTAATTGCCCCAGATGTGACCTGGGGAAGTACATGGGCTCCACTCGTAGGTTGTTGAAGGTGAGATTAGACTCTCATCATGGCGTAAGTTACCGGACGGGTGCTAAATTATCAAACCCCGAATTTTCATGCATAAGAGACCATGGGAAAAAATGCAGATATAATATCAATTACAAGGATTTCAAAATAATAGGCATAGCTCCAAATGACCACCAACTGTCAATACTAGAATCTCTTTTTATTAAACAATTAGTTCCCCAATTAAATACTCAGTCCACGTCAACACCTCTATACCTCTCGTGAGTTTCCGTTGGAACCAAAACGGACCCTGAATGTCGCTCAGCTTTTGCCCTCAGCACTATTTGGTATTCATTGTTCCTTTCTGTTATGTTTCTTTTTATAGTTTTATGTAAAATTTCTTTTTTCTCGTTTTAAAATCTGAGTCTATTTTTAATTCTGTTGTCTTTTTAATTTATTGCTTTGAAAATGGGACACATGATCCTGAAACGTCAGCATAACAAAGTACATTGAAAGGAAATACAAGGAATTCTCCTTCTCCCCTAACTCGATGCTATATATATATATATATATATATATATATATATATATATATATATATATATATATATATATATATATATATATAGTTGTATTCTTCTTAATCACGAAGTTAAATATCTCGATGTACTCCACAATGAAAATGAAGGAAAAACCAGAGGAAAAAGGAAAAAGAGTTCTTAATTTGTCCCAACAGTTTCGCCTTCCATCAGGCCTCTTCCGGGGTACTTTATTAACTAATAAGTTTAAGAAAAACATACCGGACATATGTTAAAATCATGAGAAATAACAATACTTTAAAGTTTAAAGTACGTCGAAAAGATAGCAACAACAAAATGATTATCAATGCGGGATCTTTCCACAATAAACAAGTAAAGCAATCAGGAACAAGATCCATGTTTTTTAGAGCTCTTCATCTAGTCAGCCCTGAATTCTTTGATGATGAGATAGATTATATACAGTATATGGATTAGGTCTTAAGCACAATTTTACTTTACATGATATGGATGAGTGTTTCTCGCTAGCCTAGAAATCTTTCTATTCCACTAGCGAAAATTGGAATTTTAATAGCAATATACTGTGTTTTCCATAAATGCCAGCCTTCGATCATATTATCCACCCACTTAAAGTATTAAATGTGACTGTTGTATTTTCCTATCGCAATAACATTGGCAGAACTTCAATAAGAAACAGCCCTATTTACGGCAACGGCGTAGTATACAAAATTCCTTGTGGTTGCAATCAATTTTATACTGGACAATCAGCAAAAACTATTGAGAAACGAACTGCACAACATAAGTATAGTATCGCTACTGATCAAAGAAACAGTGCCATTAGTAAACATGCTAGAGAATGTTTTTATCCAAGCCAGTGGTCTCAAGCAAGAATCTTGTTCAGAAACAATAGTTTTATAGAAAGAAATCTAATAGAAACGGCTTGTGTTCAATATAGTGAAAACAATAACTTTAATGGCAGTATAGGCTGATTCAAGACGGACCCACTTTTTCTATACATCATGAAAAACAAGTACAAATTATGTAATATATTGACTTAGGTATTCACTTAATTTCCTGTTTAGCCTCATTAGACTGTTAACCTTTTCTGTTGGACGAACTTGTAAGAGACCCATCGCACCGATGCGATGGCGGTCTCTTTCGAGCACACGTGTGTGCGTGTGTCATACCTTCGGAGGGACCCAGACAAAGAGAGAAACAAGAGCATCCCGTTTTCTCTCTCTCAAGGAACGCAACTTCTACCAGACAATACTTCCGTCTGTTTCATCCTAACCATTGTTGTCTCAATTTATGTACAATCACCACTACTTGCATTGCCATGCAAGCATTCTGATCATGTACTCATAATGTTCCACCGAATCTTCTGTATCAAACTGTAAGTATGTTTCTGTTTGTGAAGACGCCAAACGTCTCGCCATTTCACATATATTATGCTACTGCATTGTATTCATTAATCTGTCTCGAATCTCATGCAATTGGCCATATGTGGAATTTCCTGGCCTTTCCATTGATATATGTTTTATCACTGTACGATTATTATGTCTCTCACAATCGCCATCTGTTTGTCTGCCGACAAACACAGCTGTCCGAAAAAAAAATAGTTAAGTATATCTTAGTTTAACCAGACCACTGAGCTGATTAACAGTTCTCCTAGGGCTGGCCCGAAGGATTAGATTTATTTTTACGTGGCTAAGAACCAACTGGTTACCTAGAACGGGACCTACAGCTTATTGTGGATTCCGAACCACATTATAGCGAGAAATGAATTTCTATCACCAGAAACAAATTCCTCTTGTTCTTCACTGGCCGGTCGGAGATACAGCTGTCCGAAGCATAACCTCTGTTTTGCCCTGTCTGTGTGTAGATGCTACTTTGCGGCTCGCACCAACCAATAAAAACTTCGAAGATTCTGTACATTCATTACAGGCTACTCTAGGAGCAAGAGCCCGTTCTGGCACAAGGCCAGCTAACTCTGAAACAACATGTACATTCATTCAGTAAGGAACCACCAATAAACCAGTCAACACCCAGCAAGCATGTCACTCAATCCCGTCCTTACAAACTATGTACTAGACAGTTTATGTTTTATATTATCCTGTAATAATAGTTGTAAGCACCGTTAACAATTTTTACTTGTTTATGTTTTATGTAAGTCTTGAAGTTAAATGTAAACATATGTCCGGTATATGGTTTCTTAAACTGATTAGTCAATAAAGTTCCCTGGAAGAGGCCTGATGGAAGGCGAAACTGTTGGGACAAATTAAGAACTCCATTTCCTTTTCCTCTGGTTCCTCCTTCGTTTTCATTTGGGAATACATCGATATATATATATATATATATATATATATATATATATATATATATATATATATATATATATATATATATATATATATATATATATATATACACATATGAGAAATTTTCTGTTAAAACTGAAATCCATCTACAAGAAGGAGCCCATAAAAACGCCAAAAAGTAGAAAGTTGTTGCTACATTTCAGAGACCAAACTATCTCCCTCTACTGGCACATATACTCCTATTATTAGAAATATATATATATATATATATATATATATATATATATATATATATATATATATATATATATATATATATATATATATATATATATATAAAACATCATGTTGTCTTTGTTCATTGATCCGTAATATCTAATTGTTCTTTTTATAGTGTTGTTAGATTTCTGGAACGTTATGAATTATCAATGCCAATTGTTAGGTTTGAATTACTGTATATAACATCCAGTGTTCAAAGGAGGTTAAAGAACAACATCAAAGAAAACAGTTTTGTTAAGTTTGAATCACTGTCTCTCTCCAGTGTTCAAAGGAGGTTAAAGAACAACTCAAAGAAAATCTCTCTCTCTCTCTCTCTCTCTCTCTCTCTCTCTCTCTCTCTCTCTCTCTCTACGACTAAAGGATAATTTGATTAAGAAAATGGTGATACCGATAAATTTCATCATCTATTTTTAAAGATTTTCCTTTACCCTTGTAATGAAACTGCCACTGTTGTCAAATACGAAATCTTAGGCTCGGAAATTACTGGCAACCCGTTCACAGTCATCATATATGGACCTCACTTTGCTGTCTTTACCTTGTTAGACCTCTGCTGTCGTTTTCAGCTTTCTCACTGTCGGATGGATTTTCAGCATCCTCTCTTGTGCAAGAATTTTGTACTTAACTTTCATTTAGTTATGGTACTTGCGTATTGTTTCATGTATGACAGTTTTTCGTTCTATATCTTCTGTGAAGTTCCAGAATTTATCCATAAGTAACGACAATTAGTTATTCGACTGTTTTATATATGTATATATATATATATATATATATATA